>NC_069505.1:67441685-67534185 GCF_027579735.1 Bombina bombina
CCGCTTGCAGGCTAACTCCACCGGACTTAGGTTCTTTGCGTGTGTTGGGTAGCGCATGTATTACAAATTCAAAGTAAAGTTTTTTCGCTCTTGAGCTAACCCAAGGTATGCAAAGAGCCAAAGATATAATGTTGCGACTGCATTAATGTACTCCCCCATACAGGGCCGGCTCATCCATGGGACCAAGTTGGTCCAACGGACCCAGGCGGCACTTGACAGGGGGCGGCACTTCAGTGACTAATAAAAGTTATTGTGAGACCCAGACCGTTCCTATCCTGTGTCTCCTGCAATCAGAGGGAAAGGGGCAATATTTCAGAACTATGCTTCACAATAGCAGTATCGTTTCGGGTCTCCTCTTCCCCTTGGTCTATTTCCTCCCCTTCTCAGGGCCGCATGTTATCTCCCACCCTGCCCTACTACATGGCGCATATTCACTGCAGGGAAACCTGCTTGTCAAACCTAAAAGTTAAAACTAACTGACATGGAAGAATAGTCCCTCCTCTCCGGGGTCATCAGAAAACAAATCACACAAGAAAAGTATTGCTGGAGAAGAGGGGAGGGGGGCTGGGGATTCCTATTTGAGAACACATTTTAACCCTTTATTCATCTAACGTTACTGATTCAGCATCTGTTTGCCATATCATTATAAAGAACCCTGTAAAAATGAATGTATCTATCTCAAAGCATGAGGTTGCCAGCATTTGTATGTTTGTCACATGGTGCCTGTGTGTATTAGTTTTTTTTAAAGTGATATTTTGAGACATGTGATTAAGGGGGGCAGTGTTGCCCAAAATGTCACTTTAAATAACAATTCTTGATGATATAGTAATAGTCCAGACTCTCTGCATGATTATATATATTTTTGTATTACTCTACCATTAGCAAACAAATGCTTCTAGTATTATTATTATTATCGGTTGTTTGTAGAGCGCCAACAGATTCCGCAGCGCTATGAAAGTATTGTTTTTTTCATAGGCATACGCACATATGATGTGATGAGAACCTATGCACCAGTATTCAAACACCATGCCTGCTCATAGACCTGGCGGTGGTGTTTACTGCTTCTGTGAAGAAGGTGAAGTGTTTGAATACTGGTGCACAGGCCCTCACAGGATATGGAAGTATATTAAAAAAATATATATTTCAAACTGATAATATGCACCCGTAAACATTTCAATTTTGACTTATCTACTCCTTTAAGAAAATGGGCCTGCAACGTAAGTTAAGAAGCAGCGGTCATAAGACCGTATTTAACATTCAGCAAGGTCAAGAGGACATGATTCGCTACAATCATGTCCACCTGACCCTTAATAGATCTACCCCAAAGTCTTTTTTTTCTTTGCAGCTAATTTGCTATGTAATTTTCAACTGCTGCAATATATTATAAAACTTTAAAAACTGTTTTTTTTTTCACCAGAAAATCAACCCAATGCAACAGAGCTGCTTTAGCGTAAATGCCTAATTAAAATTTCATTTCAAAATCACTTGCAAAAACCTTTTTCCTAAAACAATCTCATTGCAGAAAGGGAAAAAAGTTCTGCCTCTGGGTCAGGGACTGAAGATAACATGACTAAGGGCCTATTGCAGGCCTGAAACGTTGTTCATTTTTTGTACATATGGACCCAGTTGAAAAAATAAAGGACTATTTATAGGATTTGGAGGATGGAAATTATATGAATTTAAGTTACTGATGATCAAAATCAGTATATATACATATATATAACTTTTTGTTCTAATGTTCTGTTGAAGTGTTTTATATGATCTGACCTTTACACAATACTATTGTGTACTACTAATACTAACTCTGCAAGTTATGGTACTCTTACTGCCATTGTTATTATCTAGTTTACTAAAACGTTAAATATGAGGCATTATCATCATGGCCCAACAGTGGCCTTAGAGATTTATTAGCCCCCCTTCTCTATTTCACACAAAATGTATAGGCCAAGAGTGGCCTTTTGTCCAATGGGGGAACCCTAAAATATAAAAACGAGGTTTAATTTAGGTTTGTTTTATATACTTTACAGACACTGCCCTGTGTCCTGGAATAGCGAACAATATTTTGCATTGGATGTTATTTTCTTGTATGTCTTTATCATATTTTTCCTATGATTGTCTGTTATATCTTTATTGAAATGTCAATAAAACATATATATATATATATATATATATATATATATATATATATATATATATATATATATATATATATATATATAAAAAAAAAGATAAAATTTGTGTTTCTGAAATTTAAGGAACCTCACCCCACTGACAGAGCTATTTGACCATCTTGCTCGAGAGGAGAGCTTTAGATAATTGGGCCGTCAGACTGCTCCTGTCCTTTATTCTCTGTGGGGTAAGTCACAGGCTCCCAGCAGCAGAAATCTTCATCCAGACGGCATCTTCTATCTTCACCCATCCGGCACGGAGCGGGTCCATCTTCAAGACATCTGGCGCGGAGCATACTCTTCTTATGATGTCTCTTGAAGAATGAAGTTTCTGATTGGAATAGCCAATAGAATGCAAGCTCAATCCTATTGGCTGATTGCAACAGCCAATAGGATTTTTTCCCCCTTAATTCCTATTGGCTGATAGAATTCTATCAGCCAATCGGAATGTATGGGGATGCCATCTTGGATGACATCATTTAAAGGGAAACTTCATTCTTCAAGAGACGTCATAAGAAGAGGATGCTCCACACCGGATGTCTTGAAGATGGACTCGCTCCGTGCCGGATGGATGAAGATAGAAGATGCCGTCTGGATGAAGACTTCTGCATGCTTGGATGAAGACTTCGGCCCGCTTGGATGAAGACTTCTGCCGGCTTCTCTGAGGTTTTCTGCCGCTTGGATAAGGATGGATGTCCAGTCTTTGAAAACTGTAAGTGGATCGTCGGTGGTTAGTGTTAGGTTTTTTTAAGGGTTTATTGGGTGGGTTTTAATTTTAGGTTAGGGACTTTGGGCTGAAAAAAGAGCTAAATGCCCTTTTAAGGGCAATGCCCATACAAATGCCCTTTTTTAGGGCAATGGAGAGCTTAGGATTTTTAGATAGGTTTTTATTTGGAGGGTTTGGTTGTGTGGGTGGTGGATTTTACTGTTGGGGGGTGTTTGTATTTTTTTTACAGGTAAAAGAGCTGATTTCTTTGGGGCAATGCCCCGCAAAAGGCCCTTTTAAGGGCCATTGGTAGTTTATTGTAGGCTAGGGTTTTTTATTTTGGGGGGCTTTTTTATTTTGATAGGGCTATTAGATTAGGAGTAATTCATTTTTATTTGTGATACTGTGTTTTTTATTTTTTGTAATTTAGTGTTATTTATTTTTTGTAACAGTGTTTTTTTATTTTTTGTAACTTAGTGTTATTTATTTTTTGTAACTTTTTTTTTTGTAACTTAGTTGTTATTTTTTGTAACTTAGTAATATTTAACTGTAGATTTAAATAGTTTGAGTAGGGTTAGGTTTTAAATATGTAATATAGTTAAAGGGACACTGAACCCAAATTTTTTCTTTTGTGATTCAGATAGAGCATGAAATTCTAAGCAACTTTCTAATTTTCTCCTATTATCAAATGTTCTTTATTCTCTTTGTATCTTTATTTGAAATGCAAGAACGTAAGTTTAGATGCCGGCCCATTTTTGGTGAACAACCTAGGTTGTCCTTGCTGATTGGTGGATACATTCATCCACCAATCAAAACCTGCTGTCCAGACGCTGAACCAAATAAAAACTTAGATGCCTTCTTTTTCATAAAGATAGCAAGAGAATGAAGAAACATTGATAATAGGAGTAAATTAGAAAGTTGCTTAAAATTGCATGCTCTATCTGAATCACGAAAGAAAAAATTTGGGTTCAGTGTCCCTTTAATTTAATTTGTAGTTTAATGTAATTTTAGTATAATAGTTAGGGTAGGTTAATTAATAGTTTAATATAGTTTATTTTAATTCTACAGGTAAGTTTAAATTTATTATAAGATAGGGATGAGTTCATTATAATGTATAGTTAGCAGGTTGTTAGGTTTAGGGATTAATTGCTTAATTTAGTTTATGGCGATGTGAAGGACTGGCGGTTTAGTAAGTGGTAGTGATGTGGGAGGCCAGGGGTTTAGGGGTTAATACATTTATTTAGTGGCAGTGAGGTTCGGGAGCGGCGGGATAGAGGTTAATAGCTTTATTAAAGTTGCGGTGGGTTCCAGTAGCAGAGGGATAGGGGTTAATACATTTATTTAGTTGTGGCGGGGTCAGGGAGCAGCGGGATAGGGGTTAAACCTTTAAATATAGTGGCAGTGTTTAGTGACAGGGTATAAATAAAGATGTGAAAATGTCGAATAGCAGCGAGATCAATGACTGTTAGTTAACAACAGTCCGCTGCTCATCGCCCCGTACTTGGTGCGCTGCTTTTTGACAGCTTTTTTAATATATATGGAGATCTTATTCAGGTCTGCGGCCGCAATGTTAGGCGATCATATTGGCACCGTTGAATGCAGCATAGTTGACAGCTTGATAATTCGGTCTCAGAGACAGCACACAAATAGTGATCCTGGACAGCACTATTCATGTTCCTCCCTGCACACCCTGCATCATGTGTAACTCATAAGTGTCCAGGTAAACATGGCTGAGGTCACAGGTGGCAGCCTTAGTCCTGTATATTACAGGGTTATCAGGGTCTAGGAGCTTTTCCTTGTTGTCCCCCATACTGCTTCCCTATCAGGGCAAATGTCCCAGTTCTTAGATCCACTCCGCAACTTGCTTCACTCCATCTAATCCATACCCAAAACACTCCCAGACCCGCCCACTTCAAAGCCCGTTACCTGTCCCTGTAACTCCGCCTTCAAAACAGTCATTGGTCACTGTCCCTAATTCCCCTTTTATCTCCCAGTCCTGGAATGTTTCTGGGAAATGTTAGGTTGTATGTATTTAGCTTTGTAGTTACCTTTTTTTGCACATTATTTTTACGGGTTTAGAAACACCCCAACTTCACCAACCCTTTTCACTCCAGCATATGCTCTATTCGTTACCCCAATTCTCAGCAAGATCCGATCCACTTTCTTGTTATAAATGTGACCTCTCACAATGCTTTTTATGTCCCTTTAAGATTTGTAAAAATATACTTAATATATATATATATATATATATATATATATATATATATATATATATATATGTATATATATATATATATATATATATATAAAAATCAGTGACAATGTTAAAGGGACACTCCAGTCAAAATTAAATTTCATTATTCAGATACAACGCACAATTTTAAACAACTTTTAAATTCACTTCCATTATATAAATATAAAAAAAAATATAAAGATGCACAATATTTTTATATTTCTGAGCATGTGCAAGATTCACAGAATATACATATATGCATTTTGTGATTGGCTGACGTCTGTCATATGATGCAATGAGAGGAAAAATAGATCCAACTTTAAAATTTGTCAGAAAGGAAGCCACACATCATTTGAAATTCAAACTAAGGTCAAGAGTACAAGTTTTCTGCGCACACAATCAATTTCCATTGCACCGCTATTACAAGTCTTGAAAAATCGCAATTGCGCGCGTGCATTCGCCTTTTACGCAACAATCCTTTCTGCGCTCGAAGAGCTGTAGTTAACAGTTTTGCGCAACATAAAAGTTTCACAAAATACTTCAAAAATACATTACAAAGTACAATTAGACAATTTTTTCCCGGTGTCGGTGATGGATAGAGCCAGAAGGAAGTCGGTGCCTCCGAAGCTCTATGGAGAAGGAGTGGAATTGGCATCAAAGAAAAGAGGGCCCGCAGGAGAAAGGAGGGAGTCACGCGATGAAGATGTGGTACCCCCTCCCCTCAAACCCACCCCACAGCTAGGGCAGTAGGCAAAGCAAGGAGGGCAGTTAGGAGGCCCTTGGTAGTAGTGGGTGGGGGATCGGGGCAAGGCCCTAGGCCAGGTTAGACGAGCTCTCCTGTGGGAGGTATGCCCCAAGGGAGTGAGCTGGGGGCTGGAGCAGGCCCTAGTGTGGGGCGTCACATTTAGTGGGGGCCCAGAAAGGGGGTCTGGTGGCACCTGGTGGGAATGAGGTGATGGATGCGGCACCCGGGGGGGTCAGCAGGCAGCAGAATCTCTTGCAGGTAGTGGTCACTGGAGGCCTGGTGAGGGGGCCGTGGCACAGCCTCTGCCCGTTTTTCCACTGGCGGCGATGGCTGCCGTCCTCGCCCAGTCCCTGGCTGAAGTGATACGCCCAGGGGGGACTGGAGGGGGAGTGGATGGTGGTATGCCACTGGGGAGGCCGCGTGGCTCATTATGGCCTTCTTCGCCAGATCCGGAAATGACATCACTCGGTCCCGCCCACCGACGCGACACTTCAAGTGCTGCGTCACCGTCACTATTTTCAGATGGCGAAGCTGGACATCGAATCTGCGTTTTGGCTCCTGCCCCTCCATCCTTCTGCCTTCCGCAAGTGTGTGGCATATTCAAGTTACGCTACAGAGGGGCCGGACAGTGGGGTTTTTGCTGAAAGGGGGGTTGGATAACTCCCGAATGGGGGGCCTGATTTGCGAATAATGTTGTTTACCCCTGTTTCACCAGGTGTGTTAGCTGAGGAATCCCCTCCAGTGTGGGTGTGGATAATGGGTCATTCCTTTATCCACTGGGCGTCCATCAGGGCGTTCCATTCCCCGGAAGGTCAACAACTTGGATTTGCAATGTCCAAGGTCAACGTCAGGAAGTTAGGGCAGAGGGGGTTAAGTTGGGAGGAACTGCCAGCCAGGAGGCCCATAGGAGGTGGGGAAAGCCACAGATTATTGTGTTGCACCTCGGGGGCAATGATATGGGGTCGGTTCCAGCTTTGGACCTCATTAAGAGAATGGTGGCCGACATTAAATGGGTGCACGCTTGGCTTCACAACGTGAAGATAGGGTGGTCGAATGTGGTTGCTCAACTGCATTGGCGCTACATTGCAACCCAGAGGGCAGCCTATAATATTAGAAAAAAGGTCAACAGGGAGCTGGGTAGAGCGGGCACGGGACTGGGTGGTTTTGTTATCTGGCACAAACTTATAACAGCCGACAAGAAGGACCTTTATCGCCCTGATGGGGTGCACCTGACGGAGGTTGGGTTAGACCTATTGAAGGACATCAGGAAGGCACTTTTAGGAGTAATCAAAAAATAAAGAGTTACATAACAGACGCACAGAATTATTGTTGTGGTGAAAATTGGTTAAAAAAAAAAAGAAAAGAAAAAACAGTTATGCACTAAAAAATATAAAAAATATATGCTATTTATTGTCATTTAAGGTACCTGTTGGCTAGGTGGCGGCAAGAGTAATTTATGGTAGTTCCTCTTGTGGCGGTCGGTCGGGCAAGGCTCTAGGTGCGGGCATCGAGAGAGAAGAGTGATGGTCTAGAAAAAAGGGGGGTTAAGTCCTCTCCCTTACGAATGCAGGCCGAAGATCTGTCTTCACAGCTCTCTCTCATGCCATGGGGCGGAAACAGCTGGGTGTCCCGCTGCCAGCCTCGAAGGAGCCTTGACCGTCAGTAGGGGTTAGTTTTAGGGTTTAGATGCCTCCACCGTTTAGTTACGAACTTGCTACAAGTTCTAGTTATGTTTATATATATATATATATATTGATATGAGTGCCTAATATTTGGGTAATATTAGCCCAGCAGTTAAATTGTTTATTGAATAAATGTGACCGTGACCGGTCTTTTTCCCACTAAGAGTTGTTGTGTGTTATTTCTTAGAGCTAACGTAACTTAGGTAACGTATGACGGAATAGGTGGTTTGTCTCTTATGATAGTGGAGGGCCCTCTAGTGGGGCTGTAACAACATTAAGAGACAACTAACTTGAAGTCTGGAGTGCACTAATGTGTTGTTTGTTACATTGTTGCAAGTGTGGAGGCGGGTGTTTGTGCTTACCTTAATAGGTCCCTGCAGCAGTGATCCCGGCCTCTTCCTGTTCCAGACTTCAAGGAGAAATCTTCCCCGCCCACCCGTCCCATGGGTTGAAGAAGGTGGCAGCAATGATGCAGCTTGGTGAGGTAGTAAGATGCCCCGGCTGGGGTAGGTTTAGTTGAGCCAGCCTTTTGTAAGCCCGGGTCTTAACATAGCTTCCACCTTTTGCAGGGGGGTTTCACGACTCACCAGCAGGAGGTCGCCCTAGAGGGATGGGAGTGATATGCCCTAGCTGGCGGTCGGGCAAGGCTCTAGGTGCGGGCATCGAGAGAGAAGAGTGACGGTCTAGAAAAAAGGGGGTATTATGCCCACTAGGTGCTGGCCTAGGGGTCCTCTCCCTTACGAATGCAGGCTGAAGATCTCTGTCTTCACAGCTCTCTCTCATGCCATGGGGCGGGAACAGCCGGGTGTCCCGTGGCCAGCCTCGAAGGAGCCTTGACCGTCTGTCAGTAGGGGTTAGTTTTAGGGTTTAGATGCCGCCACCGTTTAGTTATGAACTTGTTACAAGTTCAAGTTATGTTTATATATATATATATATATATTGATATGAGTGCCTAATATTTGGGTAATATTAGCCCAGCAGCTTATATATATATATATATATATTGATATGAGTGCCTAATATTTGGGTAATATTAGCCCAGCAGCTAAATTGTTTATTGAATAAATGTGACCGTGACCATTCTTTCTCCCACTAAGAGTTGTTGTGTATTATTTCTTAGCGCTAACATAATTTAGGTAACATATGACGGAATAGGTGGTTTGTCTCTTATGATAGTGGAGGGCCCTCTAGTGGGGCTGTAACAACATTAAGAGACAACTAACTTGAAGTCTGGAGTGCACTAATGTGTTGTTTGTTACATTGTTGCAAGTGTGGAGGCGGGTGTTTGTGCTAACCTTTATAGGTCCCTGCAGCAGTAAACCCAGCTTTTTCCTGTTCCAGACTTTAAGGAGAAATCTTCCCCGCCCAACCGTCCCATGGGCTGAAGAAGGTGGCGGCAACAATGCGGCTTGGTGAGGTAGTAAGATGCCCCGGCTGGGGTAGGTTTAGTTGAGCCAGCCTTTTGTAAGCCCGGGTCTTAACATAGCTTCCACCTTTTGCAGGGGGGTTGCACGACTCACCAGCAGGAGGTCGCCCTAGAGGGCTGGGAGAGATATGCCCTAGCTGGCGGTCGGGCAAGGCTCTAGGTGCGGGCATCGAGAGAGAAGAGTGACGGTCTAGAAAAAAGGGGGTGTTATGCCCACTAGGTGCTGGCCTAGGGGTCCTCTCCCTTATGAATGCAGGCTGAAGATCTCTGTCTTCACAGCTCTCTCTCATGCCATGGGGCGGGAACAGCCGGGTGTCCCGCGGCCAGCCTCGAAGGAGCCTTGACCGTCTGTCAGTAGGGGTTAGTTTTAGGGTTTAGAAGCTGCCACCGTTTAGTTATGAACTTACAAGTTCTAGTTATGTTTATATATATATATATATATTGATATGAGTGCCTAATATTTGGGTAATATTAGCCCAGCAGTTAAATTGTTTATTGAATAAACATGACCGTGACCGGTATTTCTCCCACTAAGAGTTGTTGTGTGTTATTTCTCAGAGCTAAGGTAACTTAGGTAACGTATGACGGAATAGGTGGTTTGTCTCTAAAGGGCTCAAAGATAGGAGATGTCGGGTGTTAGAAGAAAAAAATCTGACGCAGGGATTTTACATTGACTTACATAGACATACAAAGAGAAACATGGATTTATATGTATAGAGATATGTTTAACTACGGAGATAATGAAAATAATTTACAGTACAATCTTATGCACATTAAACAATATCTCAGAGGGATTTTCAAAGAGATATTATTCACATATAGATCTCAAGAAATCTAGACTAATATATATATTTATATATATTCCTATACATATTCATATACATATCTCGCTATAAATAGATACATCATCCAAAAAAATATATATAGTGAAATATTTATTTATAAATAAATAGAACATATTCCGTTACGAAAACATTTTCATGTACACTTTTCGAAAAAAATTACGTCAAGAGCTTTGCGCAACATATTAGGGTTTTTGTGGGGTTTTTTTCTATTTATCTTCTCCATTGACTTCTATGGGGAATACGTGAACATGCACGCAATTTGGCTGTTTGGATTATGCGACTTAACGCGCGTACAAAATAGGTTATTTTGCAACTTGTAATAGCTGCGCAACACCAAATGCGAAAAAGCCATAACGTGCACAGTGTTTTTGCAACTGATTTGCTGTGTGACTTGTAATCTTGCCCTAAGAGTTTTTGCATTGTCTTTTTATTATGCATTTAGTGATTATGCAATTCTACTGTGTGTAGTCGTCCTTTAATACTTGTATTGATTTGCCAGACAGTGCTCAGCTCCTCTGCGCAGTCTATATCAGGACCCTGGAGAAACAAACCTGCAATTATGTGTTTCTTCAGTACAATCCTCTCTTTATAACACTGTTGTAGTAATTTAGTTCTACATCTGCAAACTAAAGCTGTTAATTGCTTTATAAATATGCGATTGCTAACGCTCATCAATATGGAAAAATTTAAATTCTGATTTACTATTTGGGAAGTTGAAAAGAGAATAAAATAAAATATTCAGTGGCCCATTTCACCGAAGACTCACAATCTTTTTATTATTTATAGGACTGACAGGTTCTGCTGACATTGAGCAGAAGTATGTTAAGAGGACATTAAACTCACTTTTAAAGGGTCATCATAGTGTTAAAACCGCATATTCTAATGCGTTAGAGTTTGTCGTTTTAACGCTAGCGATTCTGTAATGCTGTGGCAGGTTTTTATATACAAGAACACTCTAGCAGCCATCTGGGAAACACTGCCACCTTCAATGTGAATTTACAATTTTTTTTTGGACACTGTAAGCCCTCTTTTGTACTCAGAGGTGCCAGGCAATATGCAGATGGAGCCCAGATACCCCCAGCCCCTCATGTAGAAATGCCACTACTGACTGAAGCAGGGCCAGAAGAAGCTTCTAGATGTGTGGGCTGGTCTCAACTGACCCCTCTGAGACCTCAAGGGGCAGGACACAAGTAAACCCAAAATTACAGTTTACAGATAGACACATGGGGGCATATTTATTAAGCTCTGAATGGAGCTTGATGCCCCGTGTTTCTGGCGAACCTGCAGGCTCGCCAGAAACAGCAGTTATGAAGCAGCTGTCACAAAGACCGCTGCTCCATAACCTGTCCACCTGCTCTGAGCAGGCGGACAGACATCGCCGGAAATCAACCCGATCGAGTACGATCGGGTTGATTGACACCCCCTGCTGGCGGCCTATTGGCTGCAAGTCTGCAGGGGGCGGTGCTGCTGGTGCAATGCTGAATACGGAGAGCGTATTGCTCTCCGTATTCAGCGAGGTCTTTCAGACCTGATCCGTACTGTCGGATCAGGTCCGACAGACCTTGATAAATAGAGGCCATGGGGTAGATTTATTAAATATCAAGTGGACATGTTTTGCAATACAGCATACGCTGTTCGCATTTATCAATGCACAAACATTTCTGCTGAAATGCTTGTGAAATGCCGTCCCCTACTCACTGGCGGCCAATCGTATCAATCATTTTTTATAAATTTCAATCCGCCACCTAAAAGGTAGGCCTCCGAAGCAGTGTTTGCTGTTTCATAAATAGAGCCCATGGTGATAACACAAAGGGGCAATATGCAAGTGTATACTAGAGAACAGACGGACACTATGGGGCCTATCTATCAAGCTCCGAACGGAGCTTGAGGGCCGTGTTTCTGGCGAGCCTGCAGGCTCGCCAGAAACAGCAGTTATGAAACAGCGGTCTAAAGACCGCTGCTCTCTAACCCTGTCCGCCTGCTCTGAGCAGGCAGACAGACATCGCCGGAATTCAACCCGATCAAGTACGATCGGGTTGATTGACACCCCCTGCTGGTGGCCGATTGGCCGCGAGTCTGCAGGGGGCGGCTTTGCACCAGCAGCTCTTCTGAGCTGCTGGTGTAATGCTGAATAGCGTATTGCCCTCCGCATTCAGCAATGTTTGTCGGACCTGATCCACACTGTTGGATCAAGTCCGACAGACATTTCATAAATAGGCCTCTAGGGGACAAGACACACGCAGACACTAAAGGCCTGGTGATCTAAAGTTCACAAGCAAAAACGTAAAAACCAAAATTGTCAAAGAAAATGGGCTGTCCCTGCGAGTAGCGAGATGTCTCCCATAGGAATGATGAGAGCTCTCTGCTATGTAAAAGTTCGCTATGGAGGACGAAGTACACAGGGAGAACCTGGCGTAAGTTTAAACTTTAATAATATGCCTAATACAAATCATAATACGTTTTTTTCAGTCCACTGTACATTAAATTCCCTGTTATTTTCATATGCGTAGGTTTTATTAATGTTTTTAGTATTTTGATAAAAGCTCACCGCCTTTTTATGTTTAAAAAAAACCTGTGAAATCTCTAGAGCGGCAATGTTTATATAATAACGCTGGGATTTGAGAGATAATTTCATACATGTCCATAGAACTCCCATGTTTACAATAAAAAAACAATTATGCTTTGTATTTTATACTAAGGGCTCTATTTTTTAAGCAGCGGATGCTGCTTCGGAGCCCCCATCGTTTCCGATCCGCCTGAAACAGAAGTTAAGAAGCAGCGGTCATAACTTAACTTAACATAACTTAACTTGTCCGCCACCTTTTAGGTGGCCGATTGAAATCATCCCGATCCGATCAGGATGATTGACACCCTCTGCTAGCGGCTGATTGGCCACCAGTGAGCAGGGGGCGGCAGTGAATCATGTCAGCTCGACTATTAATAAATCTACCCCTAAGTTTGAATTTATATACTGTGCACATTTAATACAATATTTTTTTCTGTGTATTTTACATAGAAATTTTACATTTTTGGCGAACCATTTTGTTCCGATTTTTGATGCACCTTAAAAGGGCAGTATACACCAATTTTCATATAACTGTATGTAATAGACACTACTATAAAGAAGAATATGCACAGAGAATGATATACAAATCCAGTATAAAACCTTTTAAAAACTTATTTAAAAGCTCCCAGTTTAGCACTGTTGATGATATTAGGCTGGGGCACCCAGTGAATGGGTCTGGGAAAGCAGGAAAAGTAGACACTCTCCCCCTCCCCTGCATATGAAAAGACCCATTATACAAACAGAAAAAGTCTGTATATATCAGTATACATCTAAAACTTTGGGGCTTGGTTAGGAGTCAGAAAATCAGCACAATGTTTTTTAAAAATAAGCAAAACTATACATTGTTAGAAAAACACTCCCAGATGTGCTATATAGATGGGTCATCTACAAAATATTTATGTAAAGAAAAATCTAGTGTACAGTGTCCCTTAACAAAAGCATTTATCCTACATATTTTTATGTGTATGGTTCAATTATTTGTTTTGTACAGGACCGTCTTTAACACAGGGCAAAAGGGGCAGCTGCCCTGGGCCCAGTCTCTGTTGAGGGGCCCAAGAGTCTAAAAAAATTTTTTAATGGTTCATACCAGACTGCTGATGTGACATGGGGAACACACACATTCAGTCCTAATACTGTCACAGTCAAAAGTACTCTGCTTATATTTTTTTTAAAAACTGTGCCAGACCGTGCCGGTGTCATGTGACATGCCAAGCTAGTGCCATGTGCTGTTTTAGATGTGTACTGTGCAGCACTGAATGCAAAGCCCTAACTCGGCATCCAGCCATTTCCCACTGCATCAGAAAAGGTCTTACTGGGGTTACCACTGTTACCAGGTAACTGCTCTGGTGGTGGGAATTGTTTCTGGGTAGGGCTGACTGTAGGCACATGCAGCAGAAAACTGGAGCAGCAGGCACATGAGGATTTGAGCATCTGTGCAGCTGCATACACTGCTCTCTTCGTGACTCATCTCACACTGTATCCATGCAGCCTTGGACAGACAGCATCATGTCTACTGGTCCCCTTAGCCCTGCTCTTTCTGCTGTGGCCCTAAGATCAACTAACTGAAGTTTCTTAGGGGAATAGTGCTTTGTAGAAAGGTGTAGAAAGGTGTCAGTGGGAAGAATAAGTGAGTGCACACACGCCCCTTCCCATGCAGCATTGTCTAGTTCAGGGTGAGAGGGAACTTGTTCCTAGCAAAGAAGCTACATGTGCTGGTGTGGCTGATGTATAGCGTCGTGCTGATACTTCACACATTAATGTAAGGTTTATTTTTATAGTTTTTATTTTCTCTCTGTCTCAGATTTTACAGCTTCCCATAGTAGTTCTGCTGTTCCAGTCAGTAAACTTATATTTGTCTGCACCTCAATGCTTCCTCCTTTACCTTGCTTTGCTCCTGTTGGCTGCCCTAAATCTCTTTAACCAGCTAACCTCACACCAGAATCACATTCAAAAGAATATTAAATGAATCCACAGTGGAGGAATTTATATATTTATTTACTTATTAGTTCTGCTTAGGTCCAGTTTCTCATATTGCATTTTTTTTTTTTTTAAATGATTAGCCCAGCAGTGGATGATCCACCGCTGGGCTAATAATAAAAAAAATGGATTTAGTTGTTTTTTGGGATGTTGGGGTGGAGAGCAAAATTGCATGGGGTGGGGGAGGGGGGGCCCAAGAAATGTTTTGCCCAGGGTCCAATCAATATTAAAGACGGCCCTGGTTTTGTATGATTTTAAAATTACGATTTTCACTGTGCACTTTTGTAATGTCTGCATCTCCTTCGCATACGAAAATGCAGTATTACGCCCCTCAGCAAGACACCCTGTTTTCAGGGCAAATAGTACTGCGAGCATTCTTATATAATATTTTCAGCCAAGAGATCTTTAGACCATGAGGCCCTAAAAATATGAGTAGCTATAATCAATGCATTACCTACATAGGTGTGAAGCTGTCTGAAGCTGTCAAAAGGAGACAGTTTTGCATGTTGCCATTTATCAGTCTACTGAGCCAGCAATTGTGAGGAACATTTTAAGGGGAGATATTTGGCTCTGAGCCAGTTCAAAGAAACGGGGTGGGGGTGAGATCTGGTTCACAGACACAGCAAAGGCATCATGTGCCAATAATAGAAGTGCAAGTGCCAGTCAGCAATTGTCTGTGGCCCACCAGGCAAATGTCCTGCATGCCCTTTGGTCAGTCCAGGGGGGTTGTGTATATGTGTGTATGTATGTGCGTGTGTGTATGTGCATATATGTATATTTGTATGTGTGTGTGAGTATATAATTATGTGTGTGTATGTGTGTGTGTATGTATGTGTGTGAATATAATAATTATGTGTATATGCACGTGTGTGTCTGTGAGTATATAATTATGTGTGTGTGTGAGTATACAATTATAAGTGTGTATGTGTGTGTATATGTATGTGTGTGTGTATGTATGTGTGTGTGTATGTATGTTTTTGTGTGTATGAGTATATAATTATGTGTGTGTATATGTACATGTGTGTGTGTGAGTATATAAATTATGTGCGTGTATATGTATGTGTTTGTCTGTGAGTATATAATTATGTGTGTGTATGTATGTGTGTGAGTATACAATTATAAGTGTGTGTGTGTATATGTACGTGTGTGAGCATATAATTATGTGCATGTATATGTACGTGTGTGTATGTGTATGTGTGTGAGTATATAATTATATGTGTGTGTGTGTGTGAGTATATAATTATATGTGTGTATATGTATGTGTGTGTGAGTATATAATTATATGTGTGTGTGTATATATGTGTGTATGTATATGTGTGCGTGAGTATATAATTATATGTGTGTGTATATATATGTGTGTGTGTGTATATATGTGTGTGTGTATATGTATGTGAGTGTATATATTTGTGTGTGTATATGTGTTTGTGTATATGTATGTGTGAGTGTATATATGTGTGTGTGTATATGTGTGTGTGTGTGTATATATATATATATATATATATATATATATGTGTATATATGTGTGTGTGTGTGTATATGTATGTATGAGTGTATATATGTGTGTGTGTATATGTGTGTGTGTATATGTCTGTGTGTTTGTGTGTGTGAGTATATAATTATATGTGTGTATATGTATGTGTGTGTGAGTATATAATTATATGTGTGTATATATATGTATGCGTGTGTGTGTATATGTGTGTGTGTTTGTTTGTATGTGTGTGTGTATATGTGTGTGTGAGTATATAATTATATGTGTGTGTGAGTATATAATTATATGTGTGAGTATATTTATGTGTGTGTAAGTATATAATTATATGTGTGTATATATATGTATGTGTGTGTATATATGTGTGTGTGTGTTTGTTTGTCTGTGTGTGTGTATATGTGTGTGTGAGTATATAATTATATGTGTTTATATATATGTATGTGTGTGTATGTATATGTGTGTGTGTTTGTTTGTATGTGTGTGTGTATATGTGTGTGTGAGTATAATTATATGTGTGTATATCTATGTATGTGTGTGTGTGTGTGTATATATATGTGTGTGTGTTTGTTTGTATGTGTGTGTGTATATGTGTGTGTGAGTATAATTTTATGTGGTATATCTATGTATGTGTGTGTGTGTGTATATATATATATGTGTGTGTGTTTGTATGTGTGTGTGTATATGTGTGTGAGTATAATTATATGTGTGTATATCTATGTATGTGTGTGTGTGTGTGTATATATATGTGTGTGTGTGTGTTTGTTTGTATGTGTGTGTGAGTATAATTATATGTGTTTATATATATGTATATGTGTGTATGTATATATGTGTGTGTGTTTGTTTGTATGTGTGTGTGAGTATAATTATATGTGTTTATATATATGTATGTGTGTGTGTGTGTATATATGTGTGTGTGTTTGTTTGTATGTGTGTGTGTATATGTGTGTGTGAGTATAATTATATGTGTGTATATCTATGTATGTGTGTGTGTGTTTGTATGTGTGTGTGAGTATAATTATATGTGTTTATAATTTATATATATGTATGTGTGTGTGTGTATATATGTGTGTGTGAGTATAATTATATGTGTTTATATATATATATATGTATGCGTGTGTGTGTGTGTGTGTATATGTTTGTGAACACTCAGATGTTATTGTTTTCAGCTACAGCATATAGGTGTTATTTTGTTAAAAATATTTTTAAAACCTGTATTTGTATTTATTCTGCCTATTCCCACCAGGTGGCACCTGAGCCCATGTTTCTTTAACCCTTTGAGTGCTAAGCACTTTCCCACCTGGGTGCTAAGGTGATTGAAGGTTTTTTTTTAATTTTAATTTTTTAATTTTTTTTTTTAACTTTTATATACCTTTCCAATGGTGGGTCTTGGGGGTCTGTAGCTGCTTAGATGCCTGAGATACAAGCGTCTAAGCGGCATGCCCCCTTTCCCTATACTTTGTATTGTTACTTGTTAATAAGGTTGCGCGGTGATGTCATCACATCATTGCGCGTGACATCACCGCGCAAAACGTGAAGCCCTGGCGATGCCTGTCACTTCATAGGCACGATCGCCGGGGTAGGAGCTGGTGGGAGCCCCCAGATCTCCCTCAATGTGGGAGAGTGCTAGCGACGGCTCTGAGCCATCGTTAGCACCAGAGTGGGAAACTCTTTGACGGCTCAGAGCCGTCATTAGCACTCAAGGGGTTAATGTCATCAGTCACTAAACTGTTTCTATAATCACTATATATTATATATTTATATATATATAGGTATAGAAATATATATTTTACCAAAAAAAACATCAGATATACTGTATATAGAAATATGTATTTAAGAATAAATAGAACATATTCTGCTATGTGAAATATTCATATTTCATGTCGCATTAGTACACTTAAATGCAATTGGGTTTGCGCACGAGTAAGGGTGTTATTTTTTTCTGCACTCCATTGAACTCTATAGGGAAATATGTGAATGCGTTTGCGAAATATAAATGTGTGTGTTAAGTTAATTTACAAGTGGCTATTGATTTTGTGACTTGCAGTGGTATGTCCTTTATTTTCTGAGTCTGCATATGGAAATCTGTTTTTTTTTTTAATTACTACGTATCTTAGCAACTATCAACCAATAGGGATAAAGCTTTAGTCACAATTTAATGACATCAAATGTTGGGGCAAGATAGGAGCAGTGATTTGGATAGAAGGTTATATATAGGGCGGCATGCATAGAAATGAGGTTTGCTTATTCCATTTGAGAAGGGTCCCAGTTAAAGTTAATTTGTAATGTTGTCAAGTAAATTTTTAGTATTTGTGTCAGTATATTTAAGGGTTTGTAGGTTTAATATTAAGAATTAAATGCACAAAGAAGATAAAAACGCATGCAAAGGACTCACTATATAGAAAACATTCCTGCTTTGTCCTCTGTTTATAGTGATTACTTTATGTTAGCTGTGTTTAAAGTAATGTGACAGTGGCATTCAGCCAATGATTTAAATAGGAGGTGGCACATTATATTAAGGGCAATAAAATGGAAATATGCCACAGGATTGTTTGGGATACTGAGGGCTTGATATTTTAACTTTAGTAAATCTGTAGACCTTTTTCTTTTCTCATAAAAATGATGTAAGAATATCTTACTGGTATATATTGTACTTCCAAATGGATATTAAACCTCTCCTAAAATTGGCCCTAGAGAGACCACAGAGTAAAATCTGTAGCCTAGGTTTTCAAAATGCTGCAAATTGCCTAAAAGCAGCTATTCGATTTGCAGCATTTGTACATTACAGGCTTTGCTTTTTGGCACATTTTTTACACAAAAGCAAGAGGTATTTAAGTTTGTTTAAATAAAGTTATTTTTATTAGCACAAGTAAAACATGGTGGGAATAAAATGAAATAATGTATTTTGAGTTTGATTAGATTTAATGAGGTTTCTTATGTTGCAGACACCCTTTGATTCGCTAAATGTATAATTATCTCTCCAGTGTCATTAATTCCTATTTTATTCTGTGGAACATATTCTCTAGGAAAATGAGAGATGAATGAGCTTTTGTGAACATGCTTTGGAGAGGCTATTTTATTTGTATTACATTTAGAGGAACTATCTCACCCTGTTTGGGGGTTTACTATTTGCAGTGGTTTCTCAACTGTATGTGTTGCCTAGCAATGTTTTTTCCAAGGGACAGTAAACTGACTGGATAGAGTATGAAATTTTAAACAACTTTTAATTTACTTTTAGTATCAATTTGGCTTAGTTCTCTTGGTATCCTTTGTTAAAGAGTAATTCTAGTTGAGCTCAATGGTGTGCACGTGTCTTTTAGTCATCTGTGGCAGCTGTGTTTGCAACATTGTTTATTGTAGTGTTAGACAATGTTGCAGATACTGCTGCCATAGGCCTAGATTTAGAGTTCGGCGGTAAAAGGGCTGTTAACGCTCCGCGGGCTTTTTTCTGGCCGCACCATAAATTTAACTCTGGTATCGAGAGTTCAAACAAATGCTGCGTTAGGCTCCAAAAAAGGAGCGTAGGGCATTTTTACCGCAAATGCAACTCTCGATACCAGAGTTGCTTACGGACGCGGCCGGCATCAAAAACGTGCTCGTGCACGATTCTCCCATAGGAAACAATGGGACTGTTTGAGCTGAAAAAAAACCTAACACCTGCAAAAAAGCAGCGTTCAGCTCCTAACGCAGCCCCATTGTTTCCTATGGGGAAACACTTCCTACGTCTGCACCTAACACTCTAACATGTACCCCGAGTCTAAACACCCCTAACCTTACACTTATTAACCCCTAATCTGCCGCCCCCGCTATCGCTGACCCCTGCATTACAGTTTTAACCCCTAATCTTCCGCTCCGTAAAACGCCGCAACCTACGTTATCCCTATGTACCCCTAATCTGCTGCCCTAACATCGCCGACCCCTATGTTATATTTATTAACCCCTAATCTGCCCCCCACAACGTCGCCGACACCTACCTACACTTATTAACCCCTAATCTGCCGAGCGGACCTGAGCGCTACTATAATAAAGTTATTAACCCCTAATCCGTCTCACTAACCCTATCATAAATAGTATTAACCCCTAATCTGCCCTCCCTAACATCGCCGACACCTACCTTCAATTATTAACCCCTAATCTTCCGATCGGAGCTCACCGCTATTCTAATAAATGTATTAACCCCTAAAGCTAAGTCTAACCCTAAGACTAACACCCCCCTAACTTAAATATAATTTACATCTAACGAAATAAATTAACTCTTATTAAATAAATTAATCCTATTTAAAGCTAAATACTTACCTGTAAAATAAACCCTAATATAGCTACAATATAAATTATAATTATATTTTAGCTATTTTAGGATTAATATTTATTTTACAGGCAACTTGGTATTTATTTTAACTAGGTACAATAGCTATTAAATAGTTAAGAACTATTTAATAGTTACCTAGTTAAAATAATTACAAAATTACCTGTAAAATAAATCCTAACCTAAGATATAATTAAACCTAACACTACCCTATCAATAAAATAATTAAATAAACTACCTACAATTACCTACAATTAACCTAACACTACACTATCAATAAATAAATTAAATACAATTGCTACAAATAAATACAATTAAATAAACTAGCTAAAGTACAAAAAATAAAAAAGAACTAAGTTACAGAAAATAAAAAAATATTTACAAACATAAGAAAAATATTACAACAATTTTAAACTAATTACACCTACTCTAAGCCCCCTAATAAAATAACAAAGCCCCCCAAAATAAAAAATTCCCTACCCTATTCTAAATTTAAAAAGTTACAAGCTCTTTTACCTTACCAGCCCTGAACAGGGCCCTTTGCGGGGCATGCCCCAAGAAGTTCAGCTCTTTTGCCTGTAAAAGAAAACATACAATACCCCCCCCAACATTACAACCCACCACCCACATACCCCTAATCTAACCCAAACCACCCTTAAATAAACCTAACACTAATCCCCTGAAGATCTTCCTACCTTGTCTTCACCATCCAGGTATCACCGATCCGTCCTGGCTCCAAGATCTTCATCCAACCCAAGTGGGGGTTGGCGATCCATAATCCGGTGCTGAAGAGGTCCAGAAGAGGCTCCAAAGTCTTCATCCTATCCGGCAAGAAGAGGACATCCGGACCGGCAAACATCTTCTCCAAGCCGCATCTTCTATCTTCTTCCATCCGGTGCGGAGCGGGTCCATCTTGAAGCAGGCGACGCGGATCCATCCTCTTCTTCCGATGTCTCCCGACGAATGACGGTTCCTTTAAGGGACGTCATCCAAGATGGCGTCCCTCGAATTCCGATTGGCTGATAGGATTCTATCAGCCAATCGGAATTAAGGTAGGAATTTTCTGATTGGCTGATGGAATCAGCCAATCAGAATCAAGTTCAATCCGATTGGCTGATCCAATCAGCCAATCAGATTGAGCTCGCATTCTATTGGCTGTTCCGATCAGCCAATAGAATGCGAGCTCAATCTGATTGGCTGATTGGATCGGCCAATCGGATTGAACTAGATAGAATCCTATCAGCCAATCGGAATTCGAGGGACGCCATCTTGGATGACGTCCCTTAAAGGAACCGTCATTCGTCGGGAGACATCGGAAGAAGAGGATGGATCCGCGTCGCCTGCTTCAAGATGGACCCGCTCCGCACCGGATGGAAGAAGATAGAAGATGCGGCTTGGAGAAGATGTTTGCCGGTCCGGATGTCCTCTTCTTGCCGGATAGGATGAAGACTTTGGAGCCTCTTCTGGACCTCTTCAGCACCGGATTATGGATCGCCAACCCCCGCTTGGGTTGGATGAAGATCTTGGAGCCAGGACGGATCGGTGATACCTGGATGGTGAAGACAAGGTAGGAAGATCTTCAGGGGATTAGTGTTAGGTTTATTTAAGGGGGGTTTGGGTTAGATTAGGGGTATGTGGGTGGTGGGTTGTAATGTTGGGGGGGGGGGTATTGTATGTTTTTTTTAACAGGCAAAAGAGCTGAACTTCTTGGGGCATGCCCCGCAAAGGGCCCTGTTCAGGGCTGGTAAGGTAAAAGAGCTTGTAACTTTTTTAATTTAGAATAGGGTAGGGAATTTATTATTTTGGGGGGCTTTGTTATTTTATTAGGGGGCTTAGAGTAGGTGTAATTAGTTTAAAATTGTTGTAATATTTTTCTTATGTTTGTAAATATTTTTTTATTTTCTGTAACTTAGTTCTTTTTTATTTTTTGTACTTTAGCTAGTTTATTTAATTGTATTTATTTGTAGCAATTGTGTTTATTTAATTTATTGATAGTGTAGTGTTAGGTTAATTGTAGGTAATTGTAGGTAGTTTATTTAATTATTTTATTGATAGGGTAGTGTTAGGTTTAATTATATCTTAGGTTAGGATTTATTTTACAGGTAAATTTGTTATTATTTTAACTAGGTAACTATTAAATAGTTCTTAACTATTTAATAGCTATTGTACCTAGTTAAAATAAATACCAAGTTGCCTGTAAAATAAATATTAATCCTAAAATAGCTAAAATATAATTATAATTTATATTGTAGCTATATTAGGATTTATTTTACAGGTAAGTATTTAGCTTTAAATAGGAATAATTTATTTAATAAGAGTTAATTTATTTCGTTAGATGTAAATTATATTTAAGTTAGGGGGGTGTTAGTGTTAGGGTTAGACTTAGCTTTAGGGGTTAATACATTTATTAGAATAGCGGTGAGCTCCGATCGGAAGATTAGGGGTTAATAATTGAAGTTAGGTGTCGGCGATGTTAGGGAGGGCAGATTAGGGGTTAATACTATTTATGATAGGGTTAGTGAGGCAGATTAGGGGTTAATAACTTTATTATAGTAGCGGTGCGGTCCGCTCGGCAGATTAGGGGTTAATAAGTGTAGGCAGGTGTCGGCGACGTTGAGGGGGGCAGATTAGGGGATAATAAATATAATATAGGGGTCGGCGGTGTTAGGGGTAGCAGATTAGGGGTACATAGGGATAACGTAGGTGGTGGCGCTTTGCGGTCGGAAGATTAGGGGTTAATTATTTTAAGTAGCTGGCGGCGATGTTGTGGGGGGCAGATTAGGGGTTAATAAATGTAATATAGGGGTCGGCGGGGTTAGGGGCAGCAGATTAGGGGTACATAAGTATAACGTAGGTGGCGGTCGGCAGATTAGGGGTTAAAATTTTTAATCGAGTGGCGGCGATGTGGGGGGACCTCGGTTTAGGGGTACATAGGTAGTTTATGGGTGTTAGTGTACTTTAGGGTACAGTAGTTAAGAGCTTTATAAACCGGCGTTAGCCAGAAAGCTCTTAACTCCTGCTATTTTCAGGCGGCTGGAATTTTGTCGTTAGAGCTCTAACGCTCACTGCAGAAACGACTCTAAATACCAGCGTTAGAAAGATCCCATTGAAAAGATAGGCTACGCAAATGGCGTAGGGGGATCTGCGGTATGGAAAAGTCGCGGCTGCAAAGTGAGCGTTAGACCCTTTTATCACTGACTCCAAATACCAGCGGGCGGCCAAAACCAGCGTTAGGAGCCTCTAACGCTGGTTTTGACGGCTACCGCCGAACTCTAAATCTAGGCCATAGATTGCTAAATACATGTGCACACTACTAAGCACCTATAAAACTACCTAGGTTTATTTTTCATCATAGGATGCCAAAGAGAACAAAGCAGATTTGATAATAAAAGTTAATTGGAAAGTTGTTTAACTCCTTATTGACCAAAGATGTGATTGCTTCCAGCTGCTTTTAGAGTATTGCAGTGATGCCTCGATATTGAGGCATCTTGCAATACCCTTTGGTAAGTAACCAATGCAGATAGGGCCACAGAAATGTCCCTCTCTACATCGGCCAGCAATGGTGGTGTAGGAGGGTCGCGGGTGGGCAATCCATCACTGGATTGGGCGGGAGGGGGCAGGAGACCGCTACACTACAGAAATTATGTGCGAAGTAATAAGGAGGTAGAGGGGGTTAAGAGATCTAGAATAGGGATCTGGGAGGGGGGATCGAGGTAGGTTATTCACTACACAAATAAAAAAAAAAAACTTTTATTTTTATATTGGTAGAAAGCCAGTACTTAAAGGGGCACTGAACCCACATTTTTTCTTTTGTGATTCAGATAAAGCATGCCATTTTAAGCAACTTTCAAATTTACTCCTTTTATCAATTTTACTTCGTTCTCTTGCTATTATTATTTTAAAAGAAGGCATCTAAGTATTTTTTGGTTCGGCACTTTTTTTTTTGGTGGATGAATTTATCCACCAATCAGCAAGAACAACCCAGGTTATTCACCAAAAATGCCAGCATCTAAAGTTGCATTTCAAATAAAGATACCAAGAGAATGAAGAACATTTGATAATAGGAGTAAATTAGAAAGTTGCTTAAAATTTCATGCTCTATCTGAATCACGAAATAAAAAAAATTGGGTTCAGTGTCCCTTTAAGATGGGTGTGAACTTTTGAGGGGTGGTGGAGGGAAGACTGCTGTTTGAAGGGGGTCAGGGAGGGATCAGGAGGTGGGATGTGTCAGGTGGGAGGCTGATCTCTACAGCTAAAATTAACCCTACAAGCTACCTAATTAACCCCTTCACTGCTGGGCATAATACAAGTGTGGTGCACAGCAGCATTTAGCGGCCTTCTAATTACCAAAAAGCAATGCCAAGGCCATATATGTCTGCTATTTATGAACAAAGGGGATCCCAAAGAAGCATTTATAGCCATTTGTGCCATAATTGCACAAGCCGTTTGTAAATAATATCAGAGAGAAACCAAAAGTTAGTGAAAAAGTTAACAATTTTTTTTATTTGATCGCATTTGGCAGTGAAATGGTGGCAAGAAATATACCAAAATTGGCCTAGATTAATACTTCGGGTTGTCTACTAAAAAAAGTGCAAAGTGCTACTTGTACTTATTGCCCTATAACTTGCAAACAAAGGAAATATTGTAAACATTGGGTATTTTTAAACTGAGGACAAAATTTAGAAACTATTTAGCATGGGTGTATTTGGTAGTTGTAGATGTGCAACAGATCTTGGGGGGTTAAAGTTCAAAAAAATTAGTTTTTTTCATGTTTTTCATCATATTTTATACAAATGTTTTATAGTAAACTATAAGATATGATTGTGACAGACCCTTCTGTCAGGACTGAAAGAGTTAACTGTGTTTAGCTTTAAGAATCTAATTTCTAAAGACAGGTTTTCTGGCCTCAGCTATTGTGTGCTATAATTACATTTAAGTAATAAACAGGCCATTGTTTAATCACCCTCAGAGAACAGACGCTAGGTGATAAGACAAGCCAAATGTGTTTAAGTTGTTATCTGCCTAAGTAAAGTATTTAAGTAATATAATTCTATTGTATCATGTCAAGGGCGCTTCTCCCTTTTATCTAATGTACAACATTCTTTCAACCCCCATCTGAGGGGGGGTCAAAAACCTGTATAAATCTGTGTGCTGCCTTCAAATAAAGTTGTCATTCTGTTTTAAACCTGAAACTGGCTGGGTTGTGAATTGCTGATTGTCTATGCAGGACATTGTTCATCTGGGGTTAACCCTTGGTACACAGTTGGTACCGTAACATTGGTGGCAAGCGACGGGAGAATCCTTATCGCCCAGAAGAGCAACTACACAAGCCAGTAACCTCAGGAAGAGGGGGATTATTACAATACTGACTAAGATGGAAAGAGTACCAGGGACAGAAGGAACCAATGGGCCCAGCATATCAGACAGAACCCCTGAAGAAGCAAGCTTTGATCGGGCGGTTAAAATAAGACTGGCATATTATGGCCCCAACCCATCTGCCGAAATTATCGACCGGGTCATAGCAGCTGTGGAGGCCAACCTACTTCGCCAAAGCGGCGCTGCAGCAGCCCAAGTCACAGCAACCCCAGTGGAAAAGGGAAAAGTAAATTTTGCAGCTTTTAAAAACTTCCTGGAAACAGAAGGAGAGATTGATGGGTACCTTGCAGATTTTGAGAGGCAATGTGCACTACACAAGGTACCCGCAGAGGACTGGGTCACGATATTATCCGGAAAATTATCCGGCCGGGCCAGTGAGGCTTTTCGGGCCATTCCAGATGAGGAAGTCGGGGATTATAATACTGTAAAAGAGGCTCTGCTCTCCAGGTATGCGGTTACACCGGAGGCATACCGGAGGCGGT
This sequence comes from Bombina bombina, assembly GCF_027579735.1. NCBI lineage: Eukaryota > Metazoa > Chordata > Amphibia > Anura > Bombinatoridae > Bombina > Bombina bombina. Next base: position 67,467,681 of record NC_069505.1, read on the forward strand.
TCAGAGACACTGTTAAATTGGCTGGTGATTCCTACCTTGAGTGGGCATGTAAGGTGCACCGCACAGCAGCTCACTGGATAGCGGGGTGCCAAGCCGTATCTGGGGAAGAGGTGCTGCAGCTATTCCTGTTGGAACATTGCTTCGACAAGTTACCCGCAGGAGTTCGAGAGTGGGTTCGGGACCGTAAACCCTCCACCCTGCATGAAGCGGCTCGCTTGGCAGATGAGTATACGGATGCCCGCAAACTGGACACTGCTACCACTAAGCCCCCTGCCAGAGTGGAGTACAGACCCCCAGTCACCCCAGCACCTGCCAGTTACCAACCCCCAGCACACCGTTATACCACACGGTCTCGGGCCACGAACTACCCTCAGAGAGCCTGGTTCAATTCGCGGGGCTACTCACAACCTATTCGGTGCTTTGGATGTAAGCAACTAGGGCACAAAAGACCAGAGTGTCCCCTAAACGCAGCGAACCAAGCACAGTCCTGGAGAAGACCCGCTAGCGGAATCCCACGTAATCCTCAGCCTGCGGCCCGCTACGTAGAGGCGCAAGAATGCTGGGGCATCCTACATGAGGCAGACCTTGTGCAAGCTGCCCACCGGAATAACCGGCAACTGGTTAAAGTGAATGGGAAGGAGGTCAGTGGTCTACGGGATACTGGTGCTACCATGACCTTGCTTCGAAAGAACTTGGTGTCTGAGAAACAGCACACAGGAGACACTGTGGCTGTGAGGGTAGCAGGGGGCACTGTGTTCCGCCTGCCTGTTGCCAGGGTGCATTTGGATTGGGGAGGGGGCGCTAGACCTGTGAATGTGGGGGTCATGAAGGATTTACCAGCTGATGTTCTCCTTGGAAATACCTTGGTCCCCCTTGTTTCTGCCTATGCTCCCATGGGTCCCGCTGATGTTAACCCTGTGACTACCCGTGCTCAGATCCGTGCAGCAGAGACTGACCCCCCTGCTGCTAAGCCCCAGGACGCTGAGCTCAGTAAATCTCTATCCGCTATTGATATGTGGGAGTCACGTTACAATGCGCTGATGAAGGAGAAGAGTCACGTAGAGGATAAAATGGTCACGTTAAATAATCATGTAACAGTGCTAGCGGGAGAGAAGAGGAGTGCAGAGGAAAAAGCACGTTTAGAACAGGAATCTCTGCTAGACAAGCTGCACCGACAGACTGCAGAAAACACCAGCTTGAGAGTGGAACATGAAACATTAAGGACAAACTTAGTGACACTGGAGGAGAAGCTGACGCTGGCTCATAGGGAGGTGCAGCAACTCAAGGGCACCCTATGTCAGTATGAAGGGATTGTGGATACCTATAAAGAGCAGGTACAAAAACCACGTAAAGAAGCCGATGATATTTTGAAGGACTGTTTAGCCCTAGTCGGGGCACTGAAGAGGTTGAACCCTTATTTATACAGACAGGGATTCTCTCTCATAACGGGAATACAGATGGATTGTCCCAGCAAACTGACATGCCTACCACCTCCTAGTCCGGTCATCCCCAGGTTGACCCGCAAAAGGGTCAAGCCGGGTCTGCCGGAGTGTTCCACAAGGGGGGAGCTATGTGACAGACCCTTCTGTCAGGACTGAAAGAGTTAACTGTGTTTAGCTTTAAGAATCTAATTTCTAAAGACAGGTTTTCTGGCCTCAGCTATTGTGTGCTATAATTACATTTAAGTAATAAACAGGCCATTGTTTAATCACACTCAGAGAACAGACGCTAGGTGATAAGACAAGCCAAATGTGTTTAAGTTGTTATCTGCCTAAGTAAAGTATTTAAGTAATATAATTCTATTGTATCATGTCAAGGGCGCTTCTCCCTTTTATCTAATGTACAACATTCTTTCAACCCCCATCTGAGGGGGGGTCAAAAACCTGTATAAATCTGTGTGCTGCCTTCAAATAAAGTTGTCATTCTGTTTTAAACCTGAAACTGGCTGGGTTGTGAATTGCTGATTGTCTATGCAGGACATTGTTCATCTGGGGTTAACCCTTGGTACACAGTTGGTACCGTAACAATGATAAAAATAATGGTATCTTTAGAAAGTCAATTTAATAGCGAGACAAAAGGTATATAATATGTGTGGGTACAGTAAATGAGTAAGAGGAAAATTACAGCTAAACACAAACACCGCAGAAATTTTAAAATAGCCCTGGTCCTTAATGGTAATAACATTGAAAAATGGTCTGGTCACTAAGGGGTTAAAATCGCATGCCCTGTCTGAATAATTTCCCTTCAAACTTTCATGATTCAGATTAAGGCAGAGCCATTTCAAACAACATTTTAATTTACCTTAATCACCTATTTGCCTTTACATGAGGTCTTCAGTCACACTAAACCGACGAGCGCAAATTTAGATTGTGCTCAGCGGTTCACTTTGACTTTCAACTTGTAATACTTGTACAAGTTAGAGAGGTTGTGATATTGCAATATTAGGCCTGTGCTAATGTTAGCGCTCCACTTGTAATCTGGCCCGAAATGTTTATTTATAATTTCAAAAATGTTAAAATGCACTTTTATTATTTATTTTACAGTTTTTTCCCCCTATAATTTAACTCTCAAAATTGTAGTGTTTCCACTCTCATTTAAGTCCAGAGTGTGTTCTGTGGAATGCAACACCTAGAAATCCATACATGCTGCACAGTGATTAGTTAATATGTAATAAAAAAAAGAGAGACAGAAAAGAAGCATCCCCTAAGCACTCAGAGGTAGAAAAAACCCCAACTAATTTTAGAGAATTATGAAGTCCCCAAAATAAAACATATAATTATTCTCATAAATCATAACCTTTATTATTGAAAAGTTAAAAACATAGGTAAAAACAGGTAAAAAGGAAAAATAAATTAAATTAAAATACTGGTGAGTCCACGGCCCAGCAAAAAAATGAACAAATCAATATATAATAGCTATTATGGGGAAAAAAGAACAAAAAGGATAACTATCCCCATTACAATGTGTGGCACGAAACACAAAAACGTTCCTTACATAAATCTGTCACTATTAAGAACTCCACACTGGAGACAGACAGGGGTGGCAATCTGCTAACACTTTTGTGACATCCCACCGCAATCATTTAAAAAGGACTGGGTGTTCCCGCACGCTACTCTCCCTGAAAACAGTAAAAAAAAAATGTTTACGCAATCAAGAAAAATAAATAAACTAGCCCAAAGGGCACTGGACTCACCAAGAAAGCTTGACACACATTTCGCATACAGCTTTATCAAAGGCCTTAGGGGATGATTCTTTTTCTGTCTCTGTCTATTTTTTTGTATTACATTTCCTTACATCCAGCAGTTTCTCTTTTGTCCACTAGGGTTACTTATTTGAATTTCCAACAGTCTCTCTTTTGTTATTAGTTGATATATGCATGTTTTTTTTTTAAATATTTGCCCCTGAATGGCTGCAACAAAGGATGTAAGATAAACAACATTTAAAGGGATAGTAAACCACAAAAATTTATTTTATGATTCAAATAGAACATACCATTTTAAACAACTTTCCAATTTAATTCTATTATAACATTTTCTTCATTCTCCTGGTATCCATTGCTGAAGGGACAGCATTGCACTACTGACAGGAAGCTGAAAATATCTATTTAGCCAATCACAAGAGACGTGTGCAGGCACCAATTAGCAGCAGCTCCCACTAGTGTATAATATGTGCGTAGTCATTTTTTAACAAGGGATACTAAGAGAACGATGCACATTTGAAAATAGAAGTGAATTTAAAAGTGTCTTAAAAATACATACTCTATCTGAATCATGCAAGTTTAATTTTGACTTTTTAACCCCTTAATGACAGAGGACGTGCCAGGTACGTCATAGAAAAAACTTCCCTTAATGACAGTTGACGTACCTGGTACGTCCTCTGTTGTCTTAAGTGCTGGAAGCGATCATGATCGCTTCCAGCTGCTTACAAGGGATTGTAGTGATGCCTCAATATTGAGGCATCACTACAATCCCCCATTTTACATACCGATGCAGAAAGGGCCACTCTGTGGCCCCATCTGCATCGGCTATGTATGTGCTCAAATGAGTTGTTGGTTGGGAGCTGCTTTAACATAGCATTACATCTAGTTGTAGATCTGTTACCGATCTCTCCTTCTAAACATTTGCTGCCGGTGCGGCGGGTTCGTCGGTTGCAGCGGGGGGGGGGGGGCGGGTGTGTGCGCGTACGCAAAATTTACAGCACATTAAAAAAAAAAAAAAACGATCGATCTAGATGCAGTGGCATCTCAGTTCTTTAATAAGGGATCTGGGAGGGGGAGGGTTGAAGATTATTTAGGGGGGCCAGCTACACTACAGAAAACAAATATTTTATATTTAAAAAGTAAAAAAAAACTATTTTGGGGGGCAAATTGGGTACTGGCAGACAGCTGCCAGTACCCAAGATGGCGGCGAATAGACAGAGGGGGAGGGTTAGAAAGATGTATGGGGGGGTCAGGGAGGTTGTGGGGTAAGGGGGGATCTATCACTGCAGACTTTATGCCAAAAAATAAAAAAAATTAAAAAAAATGTTTTTATTTCAGTACCGGCAGACTTTCTGCCAGTACTTAAGATGGCGGTGACAATTGTGAGGTGGGGAGGGAAGAGAGCTGTTTGTGTGGGTCAGGGGGGGATCATGGGGTGGGATGTGTCAGGTGGGAGGCTGATCTCTACACTAAAGCTAAAAATTAACCCCACAAGCTACCTAATTAACCCCTTAACTGCTGGGCATATTACAAGTGTGGTGCGCAGCAGTATTTAACGGCCTTATTATTACCAAAAAGCAACACCAAAGCCATATATGTCTGCTATTTCTGAACAAAGGGGATCCCAGAGAAGCATTTACAACCATTTGTGCCATAATTGTGAAAAATTTAAGTTTTTTTTTATTTGATCGTATTTGGCGGTGAAATGGTGGCATGAAATATACCAAAATGGGCCTATATCAATAATTTGGGTTGTCTACTACACTACACTAAAACTAAAATTAAACCTAAAAGCTCCCTACAAGTTCCCTAATTAACCCCTTCACGGCTGGGCATAATACACGTGTGGTGTGCAGCGGCATTTAGCGGCCTTCTAATTACCAAAAAGCAACGCCAAATCCATATAGGTCTGCTATTTCTGAACAAAGGGGATCCCATAGAAGTATTTACAACCATTTATGCCATAATTGCACAAGTTGTTTGTAAATAAATTCAGCGAGAAACCTAAAGTTAGTGAAAAAAATTGTGAAAAAGTCAACAATTTTTTTTATTTGATTGCATTTGGCGGTGAAATGGTTGCAGGAAATATACCAAAATGGGTCTAGATCAATACTTTGGGATGTCTTCTAAAAAAAAATATATATACATACATGTCAAGGGATATTCAGGGATTCCTGAAAGATATCAGGGTTCCAATGTAACTAGCGCTAATTTTGAAAAAAAGTGGTTTGAAAATAGTGCTACTTGTATTTATGGCCCTATAACTTGCAAAAAAAGCAAAGAACATGTAAACATTGGGTATTTCTAAACTTGGGACAAAATTTAGAAACTATTTAGAATGGGTGTTTTTTGGTGGTTGTAGATGTGTAACAGATTTTGGGGGTAAAAGTTTGAAAAAGTGTGTTTTTTTTCAATTTTTTCCTCATATTTTATATTTTTTTATAGTAAATTATAAGATATGATGAAAATAATGGTGTCTTTAGAAAGTCCATTTAATGGCGAGAAAAACGGTATATAATATGTGTGGGTAAAGTAAATGAGTAAGAGGAAAATTACAGCTAAACACAAACACTGCAGAAATGTAAAAATAGTCATTGTCATTAAGGGTAAGAAAATTGAAAAATGGTCCGGTCATTAAGGGGTTAAGAAACTTTTATAAAGGTGTGTCCCGAACCTGCAAAACAATATTTTCTATTTCCTATTTTATTTATTTTTTATGATTCAAATTGAGCCGACATAGCTGCCTAGGTAACATTGCTGCCATAGCGGCTACGGTGACATTCAGCTGAAATATGAAGGATCTTGAAATATGCAATAAGTTACATAACTGTTTCACTTGAGTGTCTGGAGGGGCATTCTGCTCTTTAAATCCAAGCTTAAAGAGACCTAAACCCCCAAATGTTTGTCTCATGATACAGATAGAGCATACCTTTTTAAGCAACTTTTACATTTTTCTATTATCAGTGTTGCTTCATTCTCTTGGTATCCTTTATTAGAGGAACAGCAATGTACTAATGGGAGCTAGCTGAACACAGTGGTAAGCCAATGATAAGAGGTATATATGTGCAGCCACCAATCAGCTAGTTCCCAGCTTCTAAGCCTACCTAGTTATGCTTTTCAATAAGGGATATCAAGAAAATTAAGCAAATTAGATAATAGTACATTCAGAAGCTGTTTACAATTGTATGTTCTATCTAAATCATTAAAGAAAAATGTTGGCTTTTATGTCCCTTTAAACTTGTACATAAAGAGTAAAGTTTCCCCTCCAGACACGCATGTGACACAGTTGTGTAACTTATTGTATATGTCAGATGCTTCAGGTTTATTTTTACAACAAAGATACTTCAGTAATCACTTGGGGGGCAAGTGATTAGATCGGAACGAAGTTCCAATGTAAACACTTGCTGGAAAATGCATTGCTGTTGCGATCATGTGATTTCAAGGCCGGGATCGGATCATGAGGGACTGCCTATGCTTCTAAGCCCGGCCCCTAGTCTGATTTTTCATTACCTAAAAAGGGGAAGCTGCAGTACGCTATAAAAGGTAGGGCGTTCCATGCCGTCCTATTGACGTTAACCCTTCCCGTTGTTAAAACGTTCCATGCCATCCTAATTGTGCTGGGTTTTAGTTCCCTTAGGACGGCATGGAACGTCCTAGCCATTTGGCTATCCTAAAGCCTCTGTAACTTTGTAAATGGGATTGCGGGCCCGATGCCATCATTGAAATCACGTGATCGCATGAACGATCGCATGATTAAAGTTTGTACTTTTTTGTTTACATCTGAACTTTGTTCAGATGAAGACAAATACGTCTAGGCGGGAAGCGGTTAAAGCCCAGCGCTGTTAGGACGGCATGGAACATCCTAATGGCGTGAGGTGGTTAATACCATTGATCCACCATTTTTAAAATTATGTGCAGCTCATATGTACAACAAACTCTCTCCTACAATTGCCACTGATATTATATTTGTGGTATTTCTATAAACACCATACTGCGTCATCTATATTTGTGTACTCATCTGAAATATAAAGACCTCATATAGAAACCCATTTTTTTTGCTCTTTGAAGTTTTACTTTGTGAATGTTACTGAGTCTTTTTTATCCAAGAGGCTAAGAACCCTTCTGACGCATACCATGAGCAAACTAATCATCCTAAGGCATCTAATGTTTCTTACTTTCATCTTGAGAGACCTTTCATTACACTCTCCAACCTTCTCAAGCTCTCATTTCTTCCCTAGATTATTGTTTTGCGTAATTACTTGACACAACAGAAATTTATAAGAGTTATAAAAAAAAAAAGCCAAGTGGGTGTTTTGAAAGTGCTTGAACTTTGATGGTAAATTGAAGTAGGCCTTTACATTTTGTTCAGAAACTGAACAGAGAAAATTTTCAAAATAAACTAAATTATTGCTGTTAACCTGTAATTGGAGTTACTGCAAGTCACCGTTCTCTCTGGCAGGCAAAGGGTTAAAATTATTGTCTTCTCTGGCAGTCAAAGCGTTAAAACACTGCCTATTAGCTTTCTAAAATTAGAATATAAAAAACCCCATTAAAATACAGGCTGGAATCATCCAAAATATGTACCTTTGCCCGGCTGATCGATTGTCTATGTTTTCAGCTTTACAACAACATTACACAGTCCGCCTCTTCTGACTGCTCTTATTCCCCCAAGCCCTCCTGTGTTCAGATGCAATCTCACATTATCAGGTAACAATGTAGGATACAATAGCAGGATCCTCTCCCTAGAGTTACACAGCTAATAGTCTGAGCTTGCTGTTTCACTTACTCTTTCACATTCTGATGACTTCATAAACTTATATATAGCCCAAAATAAATACCTTCCCTGCTCAGTAAAGCTGTGCTATTTGTCAACCCCGAGGATACTGTCAAGAGAAAATAGGGAAAGTCATCTGAAGTAATGCTCGTGATATACATCCTGATGACACAAACCAGTGTAAAACATATCTTACCAAACAAGTATACATTAATGAGGGTTCAGAGGTCATAACCTCTGAACTGCAGTTAAGAATGATGGTTAAAGGACTAGCAAATACAGTAGATTTGTATAATCTACAAATACATAATGAAAAGACAATACAATAGCACTTAGTCTGAACTTCAAATAAGTAGTAGATTTTTGTCTGACAAAATTCAGTTATGTCTATTTCCACTCCCTGCTGTATCATGTGACAGCCATCAGCCAATCACAAATGCATATACGTTTATTCTGTGAATTATTGCACATGCTTAGTAGGAGCTGGTGAGTCAAAATGTGTAAATATAAAAAAAAGTGTGAATTTTGTTAATGGAAGTAAATTTGTTTAAAATTGCTGCTCTATCTGAATCATGAAAGTATAATTTGACTTGAGCGTCCCTTTAAACTTGGGGAGAATAATGAAACAGATACAAAACGAGCTTGTATCCTTTTAATAAGTCTCAGTTTACAATTTGGATAAATAGATAATAATAATACATTATTATTATTATTTTATTTAATGCACTAAAAGATTATGCAGTGCTATATTGTCAGGGTGTAGGAATCAGACTGAGACGAGAAATGCAAAAATAATCACACCTTTATTAATAACAAAAAAATACTAAAAAGTCCACAAGACAAATAACAAGCCAGGAATCAAAACCAGAGCTGGTAGTCAGACGAGCCGAGTCAGGAGCCAAAGCGAATAGTCAGATAAGCCGACTCAGGAGCCAAAGTGAGTAGTCAGACAAGCCGGAATCAGGAACAAGGAGAACAGCAGAGTCAGGAACAAGCCAGGGATCAGGAACCAGGAGGGACGTTAGACAGCGAGGTAATACACAGGAGCTCTCACAAACAGGTCTGAGACAATGCAAGGGCAAAGCATACTGAACAGAGGCCCTTTAAATAATAAGTGATGACATCACAATTCTGAGACTGCATCCTGTCTCACACGGATGATGTACACCAGTCTGGTCATAAAAGGAAGTGCAGGAAATGAGCAGCATCACACAGTATGCACCAGAGTCAGCAAAAGAGGTGAGTAAAATGGCTGCCAGCAGCACATGGCAAACAAAGCAGGGAAAAAACTCTGACAGTACCCTCCCCTCAACGACCCCTCCCCCGCGGGAGGACAAAACGCTTATTGGGGAAATGGGCATGGAAGGCACGGAAGAGGGCGGGAGCATGAACATCAGAGGAGGGAACCGTAGCCCCTCCAGTGAACCAAATACTGTACGTGGCCCCTGGACATACGAGAGTCAATAATGCTGCTGACCTCATACTCCTCATGGTTGTCAACAAAGATAGGATGGGGACGAGGCAACAGAGTGGTAAACCGATTACAAACCAATGGTTTCAAGAGGGAGACATGAAAAACATTGGAGATACGCATTGCAGGAGGAAGGTCAAGAGCGTAGGCCACAGGATTGACCTGTCAGAGTATTCGAAAAGGACCAACATAATGGGGAGCCAGTTTATTGGAAGGCACACGAAGGTTCAAGTTGCGGGAGGACAGCCAAACTCTCTCACCAACCTGGTAGGAAGGCACGGGCAGATGCCTACGATCAGCCTGGAACTTTTGGGGCTGCATAGAACGATGAAGACAATACTGAATCTGCACCCACGTGGAATGGAGTTGCCGGAGATGCTCCTCCAAAGCCAGAATACCCTGAGACATGAATAAATTGGGTAACAAGGATGGTTGAAACCCATAATTCGCAATGAACGGGGATAACTTGGAGGAAGCATTAATAGCACTATTACAAGCAAACTCTGCACAAGGTAACAGTTCAGACCAATTATTGTGGTGATCTGAGACATAGCAATTGGTTAACTGTTCAAGAGCTTGATTTGACTGTTCCGCAGCCCCATTGAATTGAGGGTGTTATGCCGAGGAGAAGGAAAGCTGGATCCCCATTTGAGCACAAAAGGAACTCCAAAATCTGGAGACAAACTGGCTACCCCAGTCCGATACTATCTCCTTGGGTAACCCATGTAAACGGAAGACCTCACAGGCAAAAATTGAAGCAAGCTCCTGAGCGGTAGGCAACTTCTTCAAGGGAATGCAATGTGACATTTTAGAAAAACGGTCAACCACCATAAGGATAACAGTATTGCCATTGGAAACAGGAAGCTCGACAATGAAGTCCATGGAAAGTTGTGTCCAAGGACGCTCACCATTAGCAATAGGTTGAAGAAGACCCATAGGAAGATGTTGAGGAGTCTTATTCTGTGCACAAACTGAGCAAGAGGCAACATACGCAGCAACATCAGAATGAAGACCTGGCCATCAGAATTGTCGAGTGACAGACCAAATCATTTGGTTCTTGCCTGGGTGACCTGCGGCTTTAGGATAGTGGTAAGTGTGCAAAAGTTTAGTTTGAAGATTCTCAGGAACAAAACACTTACCACTAGGTTTCTCAGGAGGTGCATTGGTTTGTGCAGCCAGGATCTCCTCCCCCAAGGGAGATGTCAAATTAGTACATATGGTAGCCAAAATATGGTCAGCAGGTATAACTGGAGTAGGTACAGACTCCTCCTTGGACAGAGGAGAAAATTGTCGAGAGAGTGCATCAGCCCTAAAATTCTTACTACCAGGCAAGTAGTAGACCACATAATTAAACTGAGACAAAAATAGCGCCCATCTGGCCTGTTGGGTGACAAACATTTTGCTTCAGATAGATAAGTTATATTCTTGTGGTCAGTAAGAATGAGCACTGGCACACTAGTACCCTCGAGAAGATGCCTCCATTCCTTGAGTGCCAAAATTATAGCCAGTAATTCCCTGTTGCCAATTTCATAATTGCACTCCGCTGGAGACAATTTCTTAGAAAAGAAACCACACGGATGCAAGGAATTATCAGGCATTGGACGTTGAGACAAGAGGGCACCAACTCCAGTCTCAAACGCATCAACCTCAAGAATGAAAGGCAGTCTTAAGACTATCAAAGGCCTTAATGGCAGTAGGTGACCAATGGAGTGGATCATTCTCTTTACGGGTCATGTCTGTTTTTAAGAAACTTTCTATAGTAATTGTCAAACCCCAAGGTAACGTACCGGCACACACCTTGTCACAAACGTCTAGGAACTCTCGGTACTCCTCTGGAAATTGAGATACCGTAGACGTGCACAAGACTTTAACTGGTTTCCGAAGACAAGTGAAAATACATTGTGGAGATCACAAATAATTTCGGACCTGCGCCAGTCAAGACTGGGATTGTACTTTTGGAGCCAGGGATAACCCAGAATAACCGGAGAATGAGGAGAGTTTATCAACTGGAACTGGAGAGTTTCAAAATGGAGAGCCCCAACAGCCATGGATAACGGAGCAGTTTCGTGACTAACGAGTGCGGGCTGAAGCAGCCTGCCATCAATGGCCTCAATAGCAAGCGGAACGGACCAAGGCAAAACAGGAATGGAGTGCTTTGATACAAAAGCACTGTCAATGAAATAGCCCACAGCACCTGAGTCAACAAGAGCCTGGATGACTATGGAGGAGTCCACCCAGGAAAGGACAACCGTGACCAAAGGTTTCTCCTTTAGCGGTTCAGGGGACGAGGATAAACCACCCAAGATCTGCCCCCGACAGGACCTTAGGTGTGAGCGTTTCCCGGCTGTGTAAGACAAGATTTCAAAAGGTGGCCCTGTAACCCACTATAGAGGCAGAGCCCCTCCCTCCTCCTAAAAGCCCTCTCCGCCATGGAGAGAAGCGTGAATCCCAACTGCATTGTCTCAGCAGTATCTGGTGAATCGGCACCAGGAGGCATTGGAGGAGAGGGAGGCATGGGTGGGAATGAACACGTAGGAGACAACGGAACAGGGGGCTTCCACAAGCGCTCCTTGAAAGAGGGCCTCTCACTTAGTCTGATTTCAATTATGATCAAAAAAGAAACCAATGCCTCGATCATCTGGTAAATCTCTGGCAGCAACTTCTTCTTTAATCGCATCAGAGAGCCCATGAAAGAAGGCAGCAACAAGGGCTTCATTGTTCCAACCTACCTTTGCAGCAAGCGTACAGAACTCAATGGCATACTGAGCAACAGATCTTGTACCTTGCTGAATGGACATGAGTCGTCTAGCAGCAGAGGAGGAGCGAGCTGGAACATCAAATACCCTTCGAAAGGAGGCCACAAATTCAGGGTAATTTGAAATCACAGGTTTATTAGTCTCCCACAAGGGATTAGCCCAGGCAAGAGCTGTGTCAGAGAGTAACGAGATGACAAATCCCACCTTAGCTCTGTCAGAGGGAAACACCTGAGGTAACATCTCAAAGTAAATGCCCACCTGGTTCAAAAACACTTTGCACTGATTAGGATCACCTCCATATCGCTGAGGTAGAGGTGCAGAACTGGACATGCTCCACCAGGTAGGACTAGGTGCAGCAGCGGAAACAGGAGCAGCCATAACTTGCGGGACACTTTGGTCCAAATGTGCAGTGTGAGTCAGCAGGGTTTGCAGAGCTAGTGCAAATTGATCCAAGTGGTGATCCTGTTCATCTATCCTGGAAATGATGGCAGGTAAAGGTGGATTATTAGCACCATCAGGATTCATGGCCCTTGCGTAATGTCAGGGTGCCAGGAATCAGACTGAGACTAGAAGTGCAAAAATAATCGCACCTTTATTAATATCAAAAAATAATAAAAAGTCCACATGTCAAATAACAAGCCAGGAATCAAAACCAGAGCTAGTAGTCAGACGAGCCGAGTCAGGAGCCAAAGCGAATAGTCAGATGAGCCGAGTCAGGAGCCAAAGCGAGTAGTCAGACAAGCTGGAATCAGGAACAAGGAGAACAGCAGAGTCAGGAACAGGCCAGGGATCAGGAACCAGGAGGGACGTCAGACAGCCAGGTAATACACAGGAGTTCTTTCAAACAGGTCTGAGACAACGCAAGGGCAAAGCATACTAAACAGAGGCCCTTTAAATAATAAGTGATGACATCAAACTTCTGAGACTGCATCCTGTCTCACACGGATGATGTACACCAGTCTGGCCATAAAAGGAAGTGCAGGAAATGAGCAGCATCACACAGTATGCACCAGAGTCAGCAAGAGAGGTGAGTAAAATGGCTGCCAGCAGCACATGGCAAACACAGCAGGGAAAAATCCTGACAGAGACCAAGTGGGTCCAATGGACCCAGGCAGCACATGACAAGGGACAGCACTTCAGTTACTAAGTCAGTCACTGTCAGACCCAGACCACTCCTGTCCTCAGTCTCTGTGACGTAAGTCGCAGTCTCTTAGCAGCATAACCTTATTTTGCACAAAGACACAGAACCGGTCGGGGCGACATTCAAGGTGGGACAAGCATATTTCTTCCCTAATTTCCTTCTTATTAATGCCGCAATTGTGCATAAGCATTTGTTGCATGCAGATTGGCAGACAGGCTTAGTAAGGTAAGCATCCAGGCTAGTAGGTTGATATGTTAATCAGTAATGTTACTACTGGGGGGGCCTCATTGCAATCTTAGACGCAGGCAGCACAATATTGTGTACCGGTACTGATAATGATATGTGCTATCAAACAGGTCTCTGATGACTACAGCAACAGTATTAATGTAGGAACTTTCATGCCAAAAAAATGTTTCTGTGAATCGTATTCCTCTCTATGCGTATTACTCAAAATAGTTTGTCCTACAGTAAAAAAAAAAAAAAAGGATTAGGATGAGAGACATCTGGGACTAACAAAGTCAAAATTTAGGATTTTAAGAAAATAAATGTAGTGCGAAAAGTGACCCTCCCTTCATGACATCATCATTAGACAACAGTAACCTTTTCAGTAGCATAAAAATGCAAACTATGGGACTCAATATTTACCCTGCAAAATTGCAATTTTTTGTCTATAGTGAATTATACAGATGGATTCTGAGTGAATCTTTGCACCCTGAATAGACCCATTAATTTTTAAATGTTGACAACTTGGCTGCCAAATAGAAATGACAGTCAAGGAGTTAATAATTCACAAACTGCATTGATGTGTGTGTATGTGTGTATATATATATATATATATATATATATATATATATATATATATATATATATATATATATATATATATGAGCACTAATTTTTCACTGTAGCTTAAATTTACCTAAAACACAATCATTGTAAATAAATACTGTATGCTATGCCATAAAAGATGAAAGGTATACATCAGCACTTGGTTTCCATCCATAACATCTTGTACCATTAAACTTCTACCTCCCAACTCCAGAATTCATTCCACAGTCTCTTTGGAAAGGATGTTACCTCTCAGTTCAATACATTTTGTTGGCTCCTGGGGTCATATAAAAACCAATTGAAAGGCAATTTGAAACACAGCAGGCCATCAAACATGAAAATTCACAGAAGCGGCCAGATAAAGCATTGCAATAGGATGGTATAAAGCAGCCGAGAAACTCCACGGAACCCGCAGAAGAAAAATACAATATGTGAATGGCTGGAGTTTGAAAACCAGATTTATTAATTTCACGGCACTTTTAAAAATTTAATTCATAAAAAGCTTTAGCCTTGTGAAAAGTTCTTTTGTTCACCTCTTCTGTCCCGGCAGGGGGTGAAGCCAAATTGTGGTGAGCGGTGGGACATCAGTAACCAGTAATGTTTCATTAGAAAGCTGCATTTAAACGGATTAACCCTTTTATGACGATGTGTCTATTGACACAGACCTGTATATGTGTGCAAATACATTATATATTTTTATTATTTTTATATTTATTGCTGTTACATCTCCTGTTTAAGTGACTGCATTAGGACACTTTTATTGTGCAAAAATAGAGGAAATAATTCATACTTTTACATTATGAAATATAAGGCTAGATTAAAAGTGGCGCAGTATTTTTTTTTTGCAATTGCAAAAACTCCGATAGAGTTAAACTTTTTGCGCTAGTCGGGTTATGTTTGTATTACAAGTTTTTTATTTTGCGATAGAGTTAATTCTAAAAATCTAACTTAAGTTTTCACGTGCGCGTGCATGTATTCCCCTATTGAAATCAATAATGAAAAAAAAGGTGGGGAAAAAACTAACACCCAAGATCGCACAAACTCCATCGCAATCTCACATTCCCCATAGAAGTCAATGGAGAAAAATAATTTGCACAAACAACATAGCATATTCGCAATATCAAATGGGAAATATTTACAGTAGTTAAAATCTTTTTTAAATAGGAATATTGCTTAAATATGTTTTATCATGTTTGCAACTACTTAACTAAAAAGGGCTATATTACACTTATATACAGTCATAGCCAAAAAAATTGGCACCCCTGCATTTCTGTCATATAATGCACCACTTCACCCAGAAAATTGTTACAATTATTAATGTTTAGGCATTCTCATGTTTATTACTTTTGCTTGTATTGGTATGACACAAAAAAGTGGAGAAAAAAAGCCAAACTGACATATTCCACACAAAACTCCAAAAATGGACTGGACACAATTATTGGCACCTTCTCAAAATTGTAAGAAATATCTGCATTCCAAGCTTGGAATGCTCCTGTAATTTGTAATTAAACTCGCCTGTATCAATTAACAGGTGCTGACAATATAGAAATCACATCGGCAACCACTTAAAATGGTGAAAAATTGACTCAACCTTTCTGTTGTGTGTCTATATGCCACATTGCGCATGGAGAAGAGAAAGAGCAGCAAATAATTGTCTGAGGATTTAAGAACAAAAATTGTGGGAAAGCATGGACAATCTCAAGTTTACAAGTCCATCTCCAGAGACCTTAATGTTCCTGTTTCCACTGTGTGCAACATTGTCAAGAAGTTTGCAGCCCATGGCGCTGTAGTCAATCTCCATGGACGTGGACAAAAGAGAAACATTGGTCAAAGTTTGTAACAAAGTATTGTTTGAATGGTGGATAAAGAACCTCGATCAACTTCCAGACAAATTCAATCTGACCTTCAGGCACAGGGTACAAATGTGTCAGCTCGCACTATACGTTGCCATCTGAATGAAAAGGGAGACCCAGGAGGACCCCACTGCTGACACATAAACATAAAAAAGCCAGATTGGAGTTTGCCAAAATTTACCTGTGGATGCCAAAATCTTTTTGGGAGAATGTGCTGTGGACAGACGAAAGAAAATTACAGCTTTTTGGTAAGGCCCAGCATTCTACTGTTTTCAGAAAAAGAAATGAGGTTTTTAAAGAAAAGAATACAGTCCCTACAGTCAAACATGGTGGAGGTTCAATTATGTTTTGGGTTTGCTTTGCTGCTTCAGGCACTGGATGTCTTGACTGTGTGCATGGCATTATGAAATCTGAAGACTACCAAAGAATTCTGTGGTGCACTGTAGGGCCCAGTGTCAGAAAGTTGGGTCTCCGTCAGAGGTCATGGGTCTTACAACAGGACAATGACTCAAACACACCTCAAAAAGCAGCCAGAAATGGTTTAAGATAAAGCGCTGGAGAGTACTGAACTGGCCAGCAATGAGTCCAGATCTCATTCCCATAGAGCACATGTGGAGAGATCTCAAAACAGCAGTTTGGAAAAAGAAACCCTTCCAATCTGAGAGACCTGGAGCAGTTGGCGAAAGAAGAGTGGTCCAAAATTCCAGTAGAGAGGTGTAAGAAACTCATTGATGGTTACAGGAAGCAATTGATTTCAGTGTGAGAGGTGTGCTACCAAATATTAAATTGAGGGTGCCAATAATTTTGTCCAGTCCATTTTTGGAGTTTTGTGTGGAATGTTTCAGATTTGGCTTTTTTTTTCTCTTTTTTTTTGTGTCATATCAATACAAATTACAAACAAAAGAAATAAACATGAGACTGCTTAAACATTTGTAATTGCAATCATTTTCTGGGTGAAGTGGTGCATTATCTGACAGAAATGCAGAGGTGCCAATATGTTTGGCCATGACTGTATATATTTATATATGTAAACATATATATTAATGTTTTTGTATGTGTATATGTGACTGTAAATACATATGTACACATAAATACATTAATATTTATGTACACATATTTATGTTTAAGAGTCGGATGGACTTGAAACGTTGCTGCTGTTTTGTCTTCATGTTAATGTAAATAAAGCTGATACCTTGATGAATTGGTGGTGCTGACATCTCCTCTTTGAATTTCTTTTCATATATATATATATATATTCTTTAGCAATGTATATGTATGTGTCTCAATGTTAAAGCCATTTGTCTGCCTTTTTTTTCTAACACCTAAAATCACATATCTTTGAGCCATTCTAACTTTTGTGTGCAATATTTTTGTTAATAATTGTTATTAGACACTGTTATTATGAGTGTAACTGTACTTGTATTTTTGAAGTGTTTTGTGGAACTTTTTTGTTACAGAAAACAGTTACCACAGCTCTGAGATTGCTGTGATGAATAAAGCGTAAATGGAGATTGCACTCAACTTGTAATATCAGCGCAATAAAAAAGGCTCACGATATCGCTTGCGCAAAACCAATCGCTAGCCCATAATTGCTTACCTAGCATAATATCTTTAGGGGCATATTTATCAAGCTCCGTATGGAGCTTGATGCCCCGTGTTCCTGGCGAGCCTGCAGTTATGAAGCAGCGGTCACAAAGACCGCTGCTCCATAACCTGTCCGCCTGCTCTGAGCAAGCGTACAGACATCGCCGGAAAGCAACGAGTACGATCAGGATGATTGACACCCCCTGCTGGTGGCCATGAGTCAGCAGGGGGCGGCGTTGCACCAGCAGCTCTTGTGAGCTGCTAGTGTAATGCTGAATACGGCGAGCGTATTGCTTGCCGTATTCAGTGAGGTCTGGCGGACCTGATCCGCACTGTCGGATCAGGTCCGCCAGACTTTCATAAATAGGGGCCTTAGTCTCAAGATACAAACTGGTATAATTTAGCTATGTATTTATGTTTTGTCTTAATGATACAGATATCTGCTTCATTATGAAACATTATGAAGCAATTTAGTACAAGATCTTTTGTTTGCCTAAGTTAATAGTGGACATAGTTACTGCAAAATTAAAAACCCGTTCTATTAAATGTGGTCTATGTGTAAACAAAATTAGCGACAAAAATAAAAGTGATAACTATCACTTTCTAAAAGAACTCAAAACAGTATTCGTGACAGCAAATAATGCTGTTTTTGTTATGTATGGTCAGTAACAGGATGCACAGATGCGTATTTTATATTATTCTACTTTGCCTGGTGAAAATACCTGCAGCCTCAAATGCACTGCTGATAATTTAAAAAATAAAAAATGATGTTGTGCATTGAGTAAACACTGGTTCAATTATTATATAGGTGCCAGTGTCTTAAAATTACATAAGGGTGGTCTTGTAATCTTCAGCATCCCTACTACCCGGACCCCAACAAAAATTACTTTTACTCACAAGCTGCTAACTAAAATTGAGAAAGTGAGACCAAGGAGCCCATTGCAAATCCCCCACCTCAATTAACCCCCACCAAACCATACCAGACCCTACAACAATTACTCCTTAAAGTGAACATCCTTCTCTTAAATTAAATTACCATAAAACAAGTTGAGATCTGTGCATAGCCTAAAAGGGACTATTAATTAAAACTAATTTTGCATACAAAAAAATGTTTAAAACTTGCTGACAAGTATTTTAAGATAATTTTCAAACTTAAGGAAAATTACTTACATAGCCATGCTGTCTGAAGTAGTCTGATCCATCCCCCTTATCAGTGTTTAGCATCAGAAACACAGACATTGTATTCACAGCAGCTTATTTGCTTCTAGGCATGCTCCAGCAGACAATAAGGGCGCGATCCGATAAAGATCGTAGTTTGCGGCACAAGCGAGGGAACCCCCGCCGCCCGCAGTTTCAGCTCGCAACTCGAGCTATCCTATATACGGCGCCGTCAGAGGCTAAAGTGCCGTAAGTCTGACAAACCAGCAATGTCCAGAAATCTGCGTAAGTACAAATTTCTGGAGTCGCCAGTGACTTACGGCAATTTAGAAACTGCCGGCGCCTACAAAACCTGACTAAAGTTAATAAATCTCCCGTACTGTCTAACACGCCTCCTAAACATAGCCCGACACGTCTAACCCTATATCCCCCCTCACTATCCTAACAATAAAAAATTTATTAACCCCTAAACCGCCGCTCCCGGACCCTGCCGCCACCTAATAAAGTTAATAACCCCTAAACCGCCGCTCCCGGACCCCGCCGCCAGCTATATTAAATCTATAACCCCCTAATGTGAGCCCCTACCCCGCCGCCAGCTACCTTACCTACCCACTAAAGTGAGCCCCTTACACCGCCGCCATCTACCTTACCTACTCCCTAAAGTGAGTCCCTACCCCGCCGCCATCTACCTTACCTACCCCCTAAAGTGAGCTCCTACCTCGCCGCCATCTACCTTACCTACCCCCTAAAGTGAGCCCCCTACCCCGCCGCCATCTATCTTACCTACCCCCTAAAGTGAGCCCCTACCCCGCCGCCATCTATCTTACCTACCCCTAAAGTGAGCCCCTACCCCGCCGCCATCTATCTTACCTACCCCCTAAAGTGAGCCCCTTACACAGCCGCCATCTATTTTAAAAATATTAATTCCTAATTTAATCCCCCTACACCGCCGCCAGCTATATTAACTATATTAACCCTAATTATATTAGGGTTAATATAGTTAATATAGTTATTATATTATATATATTAACTATATTAACCCTAATTATATTAGGGTTAATATAGTTAATATCGTTATTATATTATATATATATTAAGTATAATAACCCTATCTAACTCTAACATCCCTAATTAAATTCTTATTAAAATAAATCTAATTAATATTAATATTATTAATTAAAATATTCCTATTTAAATCTAAATACTTACCTATAAAATAAACCCTAAGATAGCTACAATGTAATTAATAATTACATTGTAGCTATTTTAGGGTTTATATTTATTTTACAGGTAACTTGGCATTTATTTTAACTAGGTACAATAGCTATTAAATAGTTAATAACTATTTAATAGCTACCTAGTTAAAATAATTACCAATTTACCTGTAAAATAAATCCTAACCTAAGTTACAAATACACCTAAACTATCAATAAATTAAATAAACTACAAATATGTAAACTAAAATTCAATAAAATAAAATAAAATAAATTACAAAAAAAATCAAACACTAAATTACAAAAAATAAAAAAAATATTACAAGATTTTTTAGCTAATTACACCTATTCTAAGCCCCCTAATAAAATAATAAAGCCCCCCAAAATAAAAAATATTTCCCTACCCTATTCTAAATTAAAAAAGTTCAAAGCTCTTTTACCTTACCAGCCCTTAAAAGGGCCTTTTGCGGGGCATGCCCCAAAGAAAACAGCTCTTTTGCCTGTAAAAAAAACACAATACTACCCCCCAACATTACAACCCACCACCCACATACCCCTACTCTAACCCAAACCCCCCTTAAACAAAGCTAACACTACCCCCCTGAAGATCTCCCTACCTTGTCTTCACCCAGCCGGGCCGAACTCTTCATCCGATCCGAGGCGATGTCCAATCAAGCGGCAGAGAAGTCTTCTTCCATCCGGGCGATGTCTTCAATCAAGCGGCAGTGAAGTCTTTTTCCATCCGGCGATGTCTTCAATCAAGCGGCAGTGAAGTCTTCTTCCATCTGGCGATGTCTTCTTCCATCCGGCGATGTCTTCAAGCAAAGTGGCATCTTCAATCTTCTTTCTTCGCTCCTCCACCGCAGAGCATCCATCCGGCACGAAGACTAAACGAGGAATGAGGTACCTTTAAATGACGTCATCCAAGATGGCGTCCGTCGAATTCCGATTGGCTGATAGGATTCTATCAGCCAATCGGAATTAAGGTAGAAAAATCTACCAATCAGATTCAAGTTCAATCCGATAGGCTGATTGGTTAGGGTTAATATAGTTAATATATAGGTGGCGGCGGTGTAGTGGGATTAGATTAGGGGTTATTACATTTAATATAGGTGGCGGCAATGTAGGGGGATTAGATTAGGGGTTAATACATTTAATATAGGTGTCGGCGGTGTAGGGGGATTAGATTAGGAGTTAATACATTTAATATAGGTGGCGGCGGTGTAGGGGGATTAGATTAGGGGTTAATACATTTAATATAGGTGGCGGCGGTGTAGGGGGATTAGATTAGGGGGTAATACATTTATTATAGGTGGCAGCAGTGTAGGGGGATTAGATTAGGGGGTAATACATTTATTATAGGTGGTGGCGGTGTAGGGGGATTTAGATTAGATGCAAAAGAGCTGATTACTTTGTGACAATGCCCCGCAAAAAGCCCTTTTAAGGGCTGGTAAAAGAGCTGATTTCTTTTGGGCATGCCCCGCAAAAAGCCTTTTTAAGGGCTGGCAATAGAGCTGTTACTTTGGGGCAATGTCATGCAAAAGGCCCTTTTAAGGGCTGGTAATAGAGGTGATTACTTTAGGGGGATTAGATTAGGGGTTAATGTATTTAATATAGCTGGCGGCGGTGTAGGGGGATTAAATTAGGGGTTAATTAATTTAATATAGGTGGCGTCTGGGTAGGGGGATTAGATTAGGGGTTAATAATTTTAATATAGCTGGCGGCGGGGTAGGAGCTCACATTAGGGGGTAGTTAATATAGATGGCGGCAGTGTAAGGGGCTCACATTAGGGGGTAGTTAATATAGATGGCGGCGGTGTAAGGGGCTCACATTAGGGGGTAGTTAATATAGATGGCGGCGGTGTAAGGGGCTCACATTAGGGGGTGGTTAATATAGATGGCGGCTGTGTAAGGGGCTCACATTAGGGGGTAGTTAATATAGATGGCGGCGGTGTAAGGGGCTCACATTAGGGGGTAGTTAATATAGATGGCGGCGGTGTAGGAGCTCACATTAGGGGGTAATATAGATAAAATACGTAGCAGCGGTGTAGGGGGCTCACATTAGGGGGTAATATAGATAATGTAGATGGCGGCGGGGTCCGGGAGCAGCGGTTTAGGAGTTAATAACTTTATTAGGTGTGGCGGGGTCCGGGAGCGGCGGTTTAGGGGTTAATACATTTATTATTATTAGGAGAGTGAGGGGGGATAGCGGATAGAGGGGTATACGTGTCGGGCTATGTTTGGGAGGCATGTTAGACAGTACGGGTGATTTAATAACTTAGTCAGGTTTTTTATGCGGCGGCAGTTTCTAAAGTGCCGTAAGTCACTGGCGACTCCAGAAATTTGTACTTACGCAGATTTCTGGACATCTCTGGTTTGTCCGACTTACGGCACTTTAGCCTCTGACGGTGCCGTATATGGGATAGCTTGAGTTGTGAGCTGAAACTATGGGCGGCGCAGGTTTCCACGCTTGCGCCGAAACCTGCGCCGTATATCGGATCGCTCCCCAGGATGGAACTAAATCTGGAAGTGAGTCCAAAACAAAAGAAAAGAAAGAGGACTGAGGAGGACACTCTTTCTGCTGTTGTATTGAATAGCCTGAGGAAACAGCCCTTGAGAGGTTGAGATACACGTCGCTTTGTTTTTAATAAAGATTGTTTTTTTATGATACACTTGCTGAACTTTTGGGATTTGTATCTCTTGTCCCATGGAGCTTGCAGTGGATCCAGTTTGCAAGGGAGCACAGTCTACTGGGCGGCTGAGAGGTCCCTGCAAAGTTCCAGTCTGCCTCACTAGCACCATTGGGTGCATCCCTTTTGTGAGTACCCCCATTTATCATATTGCTCTTGGTTTGGTCACTTAAGTGAGCCTACACCATACGGTCTCCCAGGATTTCCAGCTTGATAAATGGATCCCTTTGTATTTATCTATTTATTGTAAAATAAAACACCATCACAAGATTAATGCAAACATTATTTTTTTTTAACAAAATGTATCTTATTGCATAAGATACAATACCATGCTTATCTTTAAAGTAAAAAGTGAGTACGTTTAAGAGATGGCAACTAAATGGAAAAATAAACTCAACTTGCATCTAACATAATATGTTTGTCCCCTTCTGTATAAAAGCATTAAGCTAATTAATGTGCATGATGAGGCATACTTGTCATACAAGAGGAAGCTCCTTTCTGTGATCCCCCACACTACAGGCTGGGAATCATCAGTGGCCTTGTAGGTGGAACTCCCAAGCCTTTAATGGGAGGGCTTGTGATGGCACCACAAATGTGGTGACATCACAAGTGTTAAAGTCACAGTAGCTGCAAAGGAGATGGATGGGTGGAGGTTATTCAACTATCTCAATCTCAGTTCCCTTGGCAGCTACAGAAGATAAAGGCCACTCATTTCAAAGAGAAATGTCTGATCCTTTAAATGGTGGTGGTCTTCAAATGCTCAAAGCCTCTAAAAAAATGTTAAAACACACACAACATGGGTTTCACTAGGATGGGTATATTTAGGGACACATAATAATAAAAATCTAAAATGTTTATAGACCCTAATAAAGTTTATTTTATAGTGTACATGTTCCTTTATAAAAAATAAAAAAAATGTACGTCTTGTCTGGATAGCTAGATGATCACTTTAGTCATAGTGTTCACTTCGCAGAAAAAAATGTGCTTTTATTTCTAGCAAAAAGGGGGCCTCTAGTTTTTATTACAACCCTCAAAAGCCTGCATGGGCCCCTCTTTCAAATTTAGATACCCTTAACAAAACTGTATTTAGGTGATAACAGTAGTAACAGTGATTACCTTACTATTTTGTGTTTCACCCCCTTCTTACGTGCAAACCAAATATCACGACAGCGTTAATTTTTCCACCTTATACAATGGAGAGCGCAGAATAAATTACCTAACACCTATCGCTCATGTACCAATCTGACAGGAGTTATGAATGAATAGTTGACCTTCCAATGTTCTTCACATACAAGGGTACACATAATGTACAAGGGTACACAGGGCTCCATTCAAAAAGATGGGCCATGTATTCCAAGCAGGTTTGCGTGAATCCACATTGGATTTTGGAGAGCATTAAAAAAATGCAGGGAAAATATGACAAAAATTGAGCAAATGGCAGCTAGTTTTCAAGCATTTAGAGGAGAGCCCTTCATGAACTCCCTTAAGAGTTAATGCTTGGCAGGGATGGTAATGAGAAATTGTGTGTGTGTGTGAAGGGGGTGGGGGGGTTGGCAACAATGTTGCAGGTATAGGGGTGTGTCCTACCTGTTTGGTTAAAAGAGGCTGCAGGAAGCTTCTCTACCTATTTCTTGCTTCCTGTTGAAGACTGCTGCACTGTTGATCTCCTGTCTTAATGGACCGTGTCAGACATCCTTCCGTTTTTCCCAAGAGGTTTTGCAAGGAGTCACCGAGGTCTTTTAGGCCTTAACCTCCAAGAGAAAGGATGAGTAGTGGGGCGTTAGATGGGTTATTTCTCCAACCCCTGGTATTTCTTCTTCTATGAGTATTCCTGGTCTGTCGCACTCTGCTCAGTACTCTGCATGGGTGGGCACTTCCCACTCCCATAGGCTCTCAGCTGATTATGGGGTACCTATGCTGTTCATACTACAGCTGGGCCGAATGGCATGGTTCCCCTTATTCCCCTCCGCCCATTGCCCCTTCTCCTTTAGCTGCTGAAACAGAGGCTGAGGGTATTCAACAGGATATGTCTTTGGAGACTTAAAGTGGGGGCCTACTGGAGTTGGTAGGTGCCAGGCCTATCCATGGAGGCATTGGCAGTGGTTACAACGTTGTTGCACTCTATCACTGTGATAGTAGCATCAGGTGAGCCTGTTGGAGCGTTACGGTGTGGCTACGAGTTCCAGGAAGGTGGCGTTGGTGACAGAAGGCCTTCCATCCACATCTTCATTGCCGGTGTTGTCAACTTCTGGTACCGCCTCTTCTGGTGACATACTTCAGGTTCATAATTTGGAAGGAGAAGGACATCCTGAGCACGGAAGAGGATAAGAGAAGGCCAGCGCGTGGTGAGTGAGATCAGTCTGTGGAGCAGATAAGTCGGTAGGACCTGGGCCATAGGAACGGGTGAAAGCTGTGGCCCTAACAGTGGTGTGCAGGCATTGTCAGGGTCAGTAGCTTTGTGGACCAAGGAGATGTTCTTTACGCTCACAAGTTGAGCTGCATAGGTTAGATATGTCTGAGAGCATTGGGGAAGTGGCTGAGGAGCCATATGCTGCAAAGTATGAAATTGGCATGGCTAGCAATATGTAATGCAAGGATGAATATTCTTCATTTGTTTTGGAGCTGGAAGACATGGTTGGAGGTAAGGAGCGTGATGTGCATGGTGCAGTTTTTATGGACTCTAGGTATGTGGCTGGTAGTAGGCAGAGGTTGAGTATGGTGAGTGCTGGGGCCCAAGGTACTCCTCACTTTGCTTCTGTATCGCAGGAGTCAACCTTGAGAGAGAGCAGACTGTGGAGGAGGGAGAAGGGTTGGATAACCTTAATGGCTCAGTGAATCTTGGCCTGCAGCATCTAGTTTGTCTGGACCACTTTTACAGAGCAGTGCAGCAGAGTCCCCTTCTGGAACTGGTGAGTCTTTCATGGTTTCCTGAACTCACACTGTCAGAGACAATATCTAACTTGAATTCTTATAGTTATAGGTTGCTAGGCTTAGTGGGGAAAGGGCAGAAACGTTTGTTTAGAATGATTAAAAGGTTAGCTGCTTCCCATGAGAAAGTGGGAGGGGCTGCACAGGATAGCAGATCCAATGCCAGGTAGTTCTGGGAGTGTGCTCAAATGCATATGAGGAATGGCAGCAATATTTTCACGTCTTTGCTCTTTGTTATTTAGAGAAACACCAAGGGCAGGTATATGCTATTCTTGAGTATATAGATAAATGTGATTTGATCCATAGGCAATTTAGAGAGGGGGCTTGGAGGGATTATTATGCAGAGTTTTGAAAAAAAGGCAGGGAAAATTTGGGAATGCTGGAACTTTCACGACAGCTAATGTGAGCGCGGGGCGTCATGTATTTTTCGGTATATGTGTAAGTACTGCGAGGGGCCTCACCCCCACTATGAATGTACACATTGCAAGGATCAGGCAGCAAATAGGTCCAATTGAAACTGTTGGTAACAAGGGCGCCCACCTGGTTGAGGGTGGATGTTCTTGACCCCTGGATGGGTTTGTACCCAGACCGCCAATCAGCAGGAGTGTTGTTGTCAGGTTCTAATGAGGGGTTTGTTATCCCAGTAAATATGCTTGTGTTAGACTCTTACACAAATAGGAATTTACAATCTGCTTATCAATTTCAGGAAAATGTTGATGAAAGAGATGGACCTTGCCCATATGCCTATTAGTGGGGGTGGTTCCTTAAAAGGAAGCAGGTATATTCAGGTTCACTCAGAGCCAACTATGATCATTTCTGTTTCTGTACACTAAAGCTCCTATTTTTAGCAAACAGTCAATCACTGTGGTGTAGTACATATAGGATTTTGACGACCGCAAATAAATAGAAATATAGGGTATTTGCATACATATTAAGATAGAGTAGTGTACCAACTTACGTATAAGTAATCAGTTATGATTCCAATAGCTCTCAAAATTTAAGCCATTTCAAGTATATACATATAAATAGGTAGCAATATATGGCAGTCGCTCTCTAATATAGGGAGTATAGCAGTAATAAATTGAGAATGTGAAAAGTACTGAAAGCTGTGGCTGGATGGTCTGTAATAATAATAATATATCCTTTACAACAGGTCATCTCAATTATCAGACTCTGATTTGGCTTATTGTTAATAGTTTTTAAATTTGTATATATATACCTTATTACACGGTTTAGATGGGAGGAATTGTTTAACAGAGTTGAATATGATGTCTGGTTCAAGATGTCAAGAAGTATAATATATGCAAAGGAAGATCATTCAGAGCCAACTACGATCATTTCTGTATCTGTACACTAAAGCTCTTATTCTCAGCTTACAGATAAACTGTAGTGTAGTACATATAGAATTTGGACGACCGCAAATGAATAGTAATATAGGGTATTTACAGACATAATAAGATAGAGTAGTGTACCATCTTACGTATAAGTAATCAGTCATGATTCTAAAAGCTCTCAAAATTTAAGCCATTTCAGGTATATAAACATAAATTGGGAAGCTATATATGGCAGTCGCTCTCTAACTTAGTGTGTATAGCAGTATAAAATTAAGAGTGTGAAAAGTACTGAAAACTGTGGCCGGACGGTCTGTAATAACAATATATTCTTTATATCAGGTAATTTCATTTATCAGATTCTGATTTGGCTTATTGTTAAGAGTTTTTTTGTTTTGTTTTTTTTAATTTAAATTTGAATATATAAATATTATTACACGGTTTAGATGTGAGGAATTGTTTAACGGTGTAGAATATGATGCCTGGATAAAACTATGTCTGAAAGTTTAGATATATATACTACACCATAATAGTACATTGCTGTATCGCTGTAAAATGAGGAATTTCATGGTGAATTTGAGAAATATTGTAACCATAATATTCATATTATGTAAATAATGCTATAAGTATATCGTTATTGGCAAAGCTGTGTTTTTAAAGTGTTAATCATTTAGTATCATGTTAAAGACTTATACCTGAATCTATACCTATTTAAGGTGAGCTAGACCCCATGACGGTAACTATGACTACGGGTAACACCTGAAATGCGTCAGTGACGTCTTCGGGCCGAGGTTGTAGCCTTCAACACTTTTTAACAAGGCAGTAGCTGCTTGGTATGTCTATATTCTGGTGTGTCTTAATTTTTAAACTCATACAATAAAGATTCTCCTTTTATTATCATCGATTTGGTGCCGGTCTGGGTTTGTCAAGTTGTGGAAGTGTGGCGCTCATTAAGGATACCCACAGGGCACCATCGAAGTATTTATATCTGGAGACAAACGTGTAAGGTAATTTTTGTACATGTAAGTCTGGATGCATGAGTTGCAGAGCTCCGAGATCTGAACCAGTGGCGAGAAAGCGTATCTTTACGACCGCACAGAGGGATGACAGAGAGGACAGACTTCACCCAATAGTAAGTGACACTTACTTGCTCTATTTTGATTGGCTGCTTTGGGTATTCAAGTTTAACATATGGACATGTCTATATATAGACACGCATTGTCGCCATGACTGTTATAAGAGTGGTACCATATTGTTACAGCCTCTTAAACTAAATCACAGTCCATATTACCCAGATTCTGCTGCTGTTTTTGATTAGCGACCCGTGTGTGTGTGTGGTTGCTGTTTATATTCAGGTTGAACCAGCATCTCTCCTCAGATTGGTTAATGATGCCATTGATCCAGAGCTTAGCTCTGTTGTCAGGGTACCAGAAATCAGACTGAGACGAGAAGTGCAAAAATAATCACACCTTTATTAATAACAAAAAATAATAAAAAGTCCACAAGTCAAATAACAAGCCAGGAGTCAAAACCAGAGCTGGTAGTCAGACGAGCCGAGTCAGGAGCCAAAGCGAATAGTCAGATGAGCCAGAATCAGGAACAAGGAGAACAGCAGAGTCAGGAACAAGCCAGGGATCAGGAACCAGGAGGGACATCAGACAGCTAGGTAATACACAGGAACTGGAACTCACAAACAGGTCTGAGACAATGCAAGGGCAAAGCATACTGAAAAGAGGCCCTTTAAATAATAAGTGATAATATCACAATTCTGAGACTGCAACCTGTCTCACACAGATGATGTACACCAGTCTGACCATAAAAGGTCGTGCAGGAAATGAGCAGCATCACACACTATGCACCAGAGTCAGCAAGAGAGGTGAGTAAAATGGCTGCCAGCAGCACATGGCAAACAAAGCAGGGTAAAAACCCTGATATCTGTGCATTATGAATCATTTGATGAGGCTCTGGCCAGTGTCCCATAGGCCAGGAGGGAGGCGCTGCTGGCTAAACTTGATGCTGAGTCTGCCTTTCATTTGTCGCCAATCCATCCTTCTTCTTTGGTTGTAAACTTTGAGGGACAGTATTTCATAGATTGTTGCCAGCTGTGCAGTGTCTTGCATGTTCTTTGAGATGTTTAGTTATTTTTTACACTGGACTGTTCAGGAAGTTGCAGGGGATAACTCCATTGCTCATTACTTGGATGACTTTCTGCTAGTAGGTGCCTCTGAATTGCCTCTGGAATGAAAGGTTAATAAAGGTCATGTGCATGCTCATGGAAAGGTTTGCAGTCCTGTAAGCTGAGGATAAGACCCTGGGACCCTATACAGGTTTGACACTCCTAGGTTTCGAAATTGATACGGTTGCTATATTGTGCTATTTACCATTTGATAAGGTAACTAAGATGCTGAAAGCAGTTTGGGCAGCATCGACCATGGTTAAGCAGCTTTAATCTCTCTTACCCTATGGGTAAGATTTTCAACCAATGGTTTGAGTATCCTTTGAAGGGGGATGTGCATCTGCAAGGTAAAATCAAGTTGAACAGGGATGTGCACAAGGACATGTTGGTATAGGAGCGTTTTCTGTTAGCTTTAATGGGGTAAGACTGTCTGTCTGTAGGCTGTGATTTCTAGTCAGGCATTGCATCTCTTTACCCATGCAGCATACGCACACATATTTGAAGCTTTTTTCAATGGTGAGTGGTCTGCAGGAGTTTGGCCGTAAACATGGGTGGATGCTGGCTTGACTAGAAATCTCATCTTGTTAGAAATATTTTCTATTGTGGTGGCTTTGAAGCTATAGGTCTATATGTTTTGAAGAATAGGACAGTTTTCTTCTGGTGTGATAATCACAGTGTAGTCCATTCTATTAGCAACTTGTCAGCGTCCTTGCCTGTGGTTGTGTGTTACCATAGGTTCCTAGTCTTGAGTGGCTTAAAGCACAATATTCAGCTCCTGAGGTGGGGGCCGTAGGGCTGACGGGTTTGTCTTTTATTTGGCAGCTTGCGGAAATTGGTTGTCCATTCTTACTTTAATTCAGTCCACGCTGGCTCTAGCTACTTGGTATGGTCATAGTAGGCATTGGCCGTAGTTTTAACCCTTTTGCACGCTAAAGGCAGTGACTTCAGTAGAGGGTTCTCAGGTAATTTTTTGGAGTGGCTGTCAAGTTTGTGGGAAAGGTTTGTGAGTAAGAGTGCTGTTGTGGCTGTTTCCTTTTTTGACAAGGTTTTTTCTTTCCCTGACCTGATTAGGACCTTCCTGGTCCATCAGACAGTTTGTGGATGGGGGCAAGTGAAAATAAAGAGAGAGCTGATTCAAGAGAGCCTGATACTGTCACATTCTGATACTTATGATTATATGGTGATACCATCACTTTAACAAGTTTACCTTTTAGAAATCACTCCCCTTTTTTAACCTATGCTTCTTTAGGCATTCCCTGCCCATTAACAGATGCTGTGTTAATTGTGTTTTCTGCCTTGTGTTGTAAGAATTCTGTCTCTCTATGCTAAAAAACAACTGCATATTATACCTATGTCTGCTGACAGATTTTCTTAACAGGACTTTTAATAATACTTCCAAACTATCTTGAATGTTGGATTATCTCCTTAGTATGCATCTATCCTATCTTTGGATTTAGAGTATTTTATGCATGCTGAAAACATCAAGGCCTCTATTTATCAAGGTCTGTCGGACCTGATCTGACAGTGCGGATCAGGTCTAACAGACCTCGCTGAATACGGCGAGCAATACGCTCACCGTATTCAGCATTGCACCAGCAGCTCACAAGAGCTGCTGGTGCAACGCCACCCCCTGCAGGGGGTTGTCAATCAACCCGATCGTACTCGATCGGGTTGATTTCTGGCGATGTCTGTCCGCCTGCTCAGAGCAGGCGGACAGGTTATGGAGCAGCGGTCCTTGTGACCGCTGCTTCATAACTGCTGTTTCTGGCGAGCCTGCAGGCTCGCCAGAAACACGGGGCATCAAGCTCCATTCGGAGCTTGATAAATATGCCCCCAAGTCTATTGTTTGGGATCTAAAGTGTATGTTGGATCTGCTCTCTGGTTTTAAATACACTTTTAATTTACTTAAAGCATCAAGTCTGCTGTTTGTGATCTGATTTGCAAACTGGGACTACTCTTTTGGATTTAAAGACAATTTATGTTTGTTTGCTGAAAGCATCAAGATTACTAATTGGGATCTGACTTATGTGCTGTTCTGTTTACTTTGTGAGATACTCTACTTAATGGGAAAATTAGGTAAGAACTTTAAGTTACTAATATTAAGAGGAAATCAGACTGTTTATATTTTTTTTGTTGAGTTTGAATTCTGTTTGGCCTTTTGCTTATTACAAACTATAGCTGAATAATTCAGTAAGAATCCTGTGTAAAGTTCTCCTTTAAAAGAAAATGTGTTTGCTTTCATTTGATCTAGTACTCAGTTTTCAGAATCTAAAGAAGCGACTGTCTTAAATTAACTGTGCATCTCAGTTACGCTGGAAAGGCTAAGGGAAGTTGTTGAATGCGTTTGGGGGGTGTTTGCAGTTCTGCGTATGAGGTTTCATTGTTCAGGGCTGCTTTTTCTTTGGCATTTTTTGGAGCTTTGCGTGTTTGGGACAGAGTATCCAGCTAAGTTCGCCGTTGGTAAGGGAGTGCAATGTGAGCATGTGCGACTCAATGATGATTCAGTGCTGTTGTTTGTCCTTCCAGTCTAAGAATTACCAGGATGCGAGAGGGGCTTGGCTGTTGTTGAAGGCGAGAATGATGAGTGTTGTCAAGCAACGTTGTTGAGGGAATTTAGTGGCATTTGTTTTTGTGGCAGTAGTTAGTTTTTGGTGCATGAAGATGGGTCTGTACTAACTAGATTTCAGTTTAGCAGGGTCTTGGACTGGTCAGCTAAAAGTATAGGATTGTATTTGTTTAAGATTGAATCCCATTCCTTCAGAATAGGGGCTACTACTTCAGCGGCTAGCAGTTGGGGAGGTGACGCTCAAACAGATTTAAAAGGGATAGTCAAGTCCAAAATAAACTTTAATGATTCAAATAGGGCATGTCATTTTAAACAACTTCCCAATTGTTTTTTATCACCAATTTTGCTTTGTTCTTTTGGTGGTATTAGTTAAAAGCTAAACCTAGGTAGGCTCATTTACTAATTTCTTAGACCTTGAAGGCCACCTCTAATCTGAATGTATTTTGACAGTTTTCAACACTAGAGAGCATTAGTTTATGTGTGTCATATAGATAACATTGAGCTCACGCACGTGAAGTTACCTAGGAGTCAGCACTGTTTGGCTAAAATACAAGTGTATCAAGAACTGAAATAAGGGGGCAGTTTGCAGAGGCTTAGATACAAAGTAATTACAGAGGTAAAACGTATATTTATTATAACTGTGTTGGTTATGCAAAACTGGGGAATGGGTAATAAAGGGATTATCTATCTTTTTAAACAACAACAATTCTGGTGTTGACTGTCCCGTTAAGCTATACGTTACAACTTTGGAGAAACATGGTTCATATGTGTTTTGTTTATTCTTGTTCTTTGTTATTTGTTCACATAGGTTTTTAGATACAGTTTGTTTTGTTGTTTTTTTGCAGGCTTGGCCCGCCAGTCCATATATGAATAGTTGGCCAATTATTTATTAACTGGGCATATATCAGAGCTTTGAACCAACTGGGCTGCAGGTAGGATTTTCTCTGACTAGAGCTATGTTGAGATGGTTGAGTCATAGGGGTATGAAGTGGCATAAGTTGCTAACATTGCTCAAGGATGCTCTAAGGAGGTAGGGGAGACCCCACATTGTGGTGGAATGATCTTGGTGCATTTCCGGTTTTCTGTTGAAAAGAGCTACCTTGTAGAGATTTGCTGCCTCAACCTGCACATGCCCAAAATTATGTAATCCCACTCCAGATATGATTGAAAGGAATGTGTGAATGTGATTATGTAATCTCCAGCATGCGCAAATTACAGGTAGCAAATCTCAACATATACACGCTACACTGTAATTCCCCCATCTTCACTATCTTTTTTGCCTCCATCTGCAGGGTTCAAGGGGGGTGCCCCGCCGATTCTCTGGCATCCACTCCAAGTAATCCTCACCCCCCTTGAATCAACATGGAGGCAATAAAGATAGTGAAGATGGAGGAATTACAGTGCAGTGTGTATATGTGTCTGATTGACAACGCATACACTGGGCTTAGTGTGACTTAGTAACACTAAGCAGTTACAAATAAGGTAGCTCTTTTTGACAGAAGAAGTGGTTGTCAAGATTTTCTACCTGTAATCTGCGTATGCTCACAATTTTGTAATCACATTCCACATATATGGATATATAATCATATATCAAACATATATGGAGTGTGATTACATAATTTTGAGCATACGCTCTTTTCAATAGAACACTGGCTATGGATTTGATCAGGATCATTCAATCTGGTGTGAGTTGGTTGAGTGTATTGGTCTCCAGGAGTGCATATTGGTTGGTGGCTTGGTTGTATTGGAGGTATATGGGATCTTCTGGTGTGGCCTAAGGAGTCAGAAAGTAAATAGGAAAGTAGGGAAGACCATGAAGGAGTTGTGAGGGTTTGTAATAGGTCATCCAAATTTGACAGCTGACAAGAAGGTCTTATATCACCCAGATTGTGTAAGCTTTTCTGTTGTTGGGTTGGGTTTAAATAATATTAAGGTTGCTTTGTCCTCCCAAATTTAAGTTGTATGTTCTTTTCTTATTTTCTGTATGCAATAGATTTGATTGAAGGGCTTTAACTCATAGTGCGGGAGGTCTTGGCTCTGCACATTTACCAACTTTAGGGCGGAGTGATGGTCAGGCTAAAGGGGGGTATGACCCACCCTAGGTGCGGGCCTAGGCTGCTCCTTCCTACATGAAGGCAGTCTACGAGATTGCTTTATTTGCCTTGAACGCTGTTTAGGGCAGAGTCGCTCCGGCACGGCTCTGTTGCAGTTCTTGAAATTTGGGCATTTAGTCCCTTATAAACAGTGTTTATTATGCATATACAAGTACTTTTTTTTCTCCACAGCTGTCTGGCTCTATTTCCTTCATTACTTACAATGATGCAGCAATAATACAAGCATGTTTTCCTTAAGTTTTTTAATAACATTTCAGGTCAAAATGGCTGCCTGAAGCATAAAATATTGCAGCAACGTATATTTTCCTGCAACATCTTACACATCATACAAAGAACTGTGTATATCAGGCAGACCTCTTCATTTTGAATACTTCCTTCTGATTTTGAATCGGCAGGTTCACTTGATTTTTAATAAAGGCCCTAATTTTCCTGTATGCTAGGAATAGACATATTGTCCAATGTACCCAGTTGCATTTTTTTCAATATTTAGCGGTTTAGCAATTCCTCATCAAGCTAATAGACATGCAGCTTGAAAATGAGGAATTATTTTACACTCAAAGAGGTTCTCTTTAAAGGAATAGTCTAGTTAAAATTAAAATTTCATGATTCAGATAAGGCAGGCAGATTTAAGCAACTTTCTAATTTACTCCTATTATCAGTTTTTCTTCGTCCTCTTGGTATCTGTATTTGAAAAAGCAAAAATGTAAGCATAGTAGCCAGCCCATTTTTGGTTCAGCACCTGGGTAGCACTTTCTGATTAGTGTCAAAATGTATACACCAATCAGCATGTGCCACCCAGGTGCTGAACCAAAAATGGGCTGGCTACTAAGCTTAAATTCAAATAAAGACACCAAGGCCTAGATTTGGAGTTTTGTCGGTAACGACCCGCGTAGCTAACACCGGCTTTTTTCTGGCCGCACCATAAAAATAACTCTGGTATTGAGAGTCCACATAAAGGCTGCGTTAGGCTCCAAAAATAGAGCGTACAGCATTTTTAACGCAGCTTCAACTCTCGATACCAGAGTTGCTTACGCAAGCGGCCAGCCTCAAAAACGTGCTTGTGCACGATTCCCCCATAGGAAACAATGGGGCTGTTTGAGCTGAAAAAAAACCTAACACCTGCAAAAAAGCAGCGTTCAGTTCCTAACGCAGCCCCATTGTTTGCTATGCGGAAACACTTCCTACGTCTGCACCTAACACCCTAACATGTACCCCGAGTCTATACACCCCTAACCTTACACTTATTAACCCCTAATCTGCTGCCCCCGCTATCGCTGACCCCTGCATATTATTATTAACCCCTAATCTGCCGCTCCGTAAACCGCCGCTACTTACATTATCCCTATGTACCCCTAATCTGCTGCCCTAACATCGCCGACCCCTATATTATATTTATTAACCCCTAATCTGCCCCCCACAACATCGCCTCCACCTGCCTACACTTATTAACCCCTAATCTGCCGACCGGACCTGAGCGCTACTATAATAAAGTTATTAACCCCTAATCCGCCTCACTAACCCTATAATAAATAGTATTAACCCTTAATCTGCCCTCCCTAACATCGCCGACACCTAACTTCAATTATTAACCCCTAATCTGCCGACTGGAGCTCACCGCTATTCTAATAAATGTATTAACCCCTAAAGCTAAGTCTAACCCTAACACTAACACCCCCCTAAGTTAAATATAATTTACATCTAACGAAATTAATTATCTCTTATTAAATAAATTATTCCTATTTAAAGCTAAATACTTACCTGTAAAATAAACCCTAATATAGCTACAATATAAATAATAATTATATTGTAGCTATTTTAGGATTAATATTTATTTAGAATCCTATCAGCCAATCGGAATTCGAGGGACGCCATCTTGGATGACGTCCCTAAAAGGAACCGTCATTCGGCTAGTAGGCGTCGGGAGAAGAGGATGTTCCGCGTAGGATGGAAGATGATGGCTCCTGAAGAAAGAAGATTGAAGATGCCGTTGATAGAAGACTTCATCCGGATCATGGACCTCTTCAGCTCCCGCTTGGATGAAGACTTCATCCGGATCTTGGATTTCTTCAGCTCCCGCTTGGATGAAGACTTCAGCCGGATCATGGACCTCTTCAGCCCCCCGCTTGGGCTCGGATCAGGACATCGGAGGAGCTCTTCAGGACGGATCGGTGAACCTGGTATGGTGAAGATAAGGTAGGAAGATCTTCAGGGGCTTAGTGTTAGGTTTATTTAAGGGGGGTTTGGGTTAGATTAGGGGTATGTGGGTGGTGGGTTGTAATGTTGGGGGGGGGGGTATTGTATGTTTTTTTTTACAGGCAAAAGAGCTGAATTCTTTGGGGCATGGTAAGGTAAAAGAGCTTTGAACTTTAGTAATTTAGAATAGGGTAGGGCATTTTTTTTATTTTGGGGGGCTTTGTTATTTTATTAGGGGGCTTAGAGTAGGTGTAATTAGTTTAAAATTGTTGTAATATTTTTCTTATGTTTGTAAATATTTTTTTATTTTTTGTAACTTAGTTCTTTTTTATTTTTTGTACTTTAGCTAGTTTATTTAATTGTATTTATTTGTAGGAATTGTATTTAATTAATTTATTGATAGTGTAGTGTTAGGTTAATTGTAGGTAATTGTAGGTAGTTTATTTAATTAATTTATTGATAGTGTAGTGTTAGGTGTAATTGTAACTTAGGTTAGGATTTATTTTACAGGTAATTTTGTAATTATTTTAACTATTTTAGCTATTAAATAGTTCTTAACTATTTAATAGCTATTGTACCTGGTTAAAATAAATACAAAGTTACTTGTAAAATAAATATAAATCCTAAAATAGCTATAATATAATTATAATTTATATTGTAGCTATATTAGGATTTATTTTACAGGTAAGTATTTATCTTTAAATAGGAATAATTTATTTAATAAGAGTTAATTAATTTCGTTAGATTAAAATTATATTTAATTTAGGGGGGTGTTAGTGTTAGGGTTAGACTTAGCTTTAGGGGTTAATACATTTATTAGAATAGCGGTGAGGTCCGGTGGGCAGATTAGGGGTTAATAAGTGTAGGCAGGTGGAGGCGACGTTGTGGGGGGCAGATTAGGGGTTAATAAATATAAAATAGGGGTCGGCGGTGTTAGGGGCAGCAGATTAGGGGTACATAAGGATAACGTAGGTGGCGGCGCTTTGCGGTCGGCAGATTAGGGGTTAATAAGTGTAGGCAGGTGGAGGCGACGTTGTGGGGGGCAGGTTAGGGGTTAATAAATATAATACAGGGGTCGGCGGTGTTAGGGGCAGCAGATTAGGGGTACAGAAGTATAACGTAGGTGGCGGTCGGCAGATTAGGGGTTAAAAAAATGTTATCGAGTTGCGGCGATGTGGGGGGACCTCGGTTTAGGTGTACATAGGTAGTTTATGGGTGTTAGTGTACTTTAGAGCACAGTAGTTAAGAGCTTTATAAACCGGCGTTAGCCCAGAAAGCTCTTAACTACTGACTTTTTTCCTGCGGCTGGAGTTTTGTCGTTAGATTTCTAACGCTCACTTCAGACATGACTCTAAATACCGGAGTTAGAAAGATCCCATTGAAAAGATAGGATACGCAATTTACGTAAGGGGATCTGCGGTATGGAAAAGTCGCGGCTGAAAAGTGAGCGTTAGACCCTATTTTGAGTGACTCCAAATACCGGAGGTAGCCTAAAACCAGCGTTAGGAGCCTCTAACGCTGGTTTTCACGGCTACCGCCAAACTCCAAATCTAGGCCCAAGAGAACAAAGAAACAGTCATAATAGGAGTAAATTAGACAGTTGCTTAAAATTGCATGCTCTATCTGAATCATGAAAGTTTAAGTTTGCCTAGACTATTCCTTTAAAAATCAATCAGGGCTGGCGCTTGTGTAAGGCAGACTAGGCAGATACCTTAGGGCGCCCCCAGCAGGAGGATGCAGGATCTGCCTCTTCCTGGCTGCCGGCATTTAAGCAGCATGATGCTTGAGTCAGTGTGAAATTTTTTTTATGTGCGCCCGATTTTAGGGGTGCCATTTATGCCACATTGCCCCTCAGCCCCTGAGCTGCTGCATTGTTAAAAACATTTTTTTAAATTGTTTTATCTTAATGCGCTCTCCTTACCACTTGGTCATCATGTGACCACAAATTCCCCCAATACCTGCACAGTCAGTGCAGTCACGTGTCATTTTTTGGAGCGGCGAACACAACTTCATCTAGGATTCAGGACTGAAGTCTGTGGACAGTGTGTCTCTGAGGATGCCGGTGAGTGACTGTGTGCTATGGTCTGACTCAGAGCGGTCATCCATCTCCATCTGAGGGTGGCCGCTACAGTCAGGGCAGTGTCTGCTGAGCCTGAACTAAACCTGCTGATTTTGTACAGAGTTTAGTCAGGGAGATCTGTGCATGCTGACGCTGTTAGGAGCTACACTGCAAACAAACAAAAAAACTAAAATGCAGGCAGCTTTAAAACTCCTGTGTCCAGCACGCAGCAACTGCTCTAAGGGCTCGATTTACCAAAGCCCTACGGCTGCAAGTTCTCACAAGAACTTGCTCACCATAATTTATCAAGCAGCGGTCACCAGACCGCCGCTTCCTTAACCTCTTCGCCACCTCTAAGGTGGCGAAATTCAATCTCCGCGGTCGAGTCCGACCGAGGAGATTGACAGCTCCTGCCCGCGTGTGATTGGCTGTGTGCGGGCAGGGGGCGGGATTGCACGCGAGCGCAAAATTGCGCTAGTGTGCAATGGTGATTACCTGCGGGTAATTTTGCCCCACCACAGGCAAGCTGAGGCATACAGGGGCGCGTATATGTGCCCCTGTACGCCTCAGCTTTGATAAATCTAGCCCTAAGTGTTTCAAGTTTATCTGTCTGTGATCACTGAAGCAGTTCAGTCCAGACACAGATCCTCAGTCAGGGAGCTGTCTGATAAGCAGGGTCAAACTATGGCATCCAAACATGATGATTGCTGCTGAAAGTAAGTTGTACCTTCTAAAGTAACATGGTCCTAGTGCCCAGGTACCCTTCTCTAAATGGGTTTATGAATATGTGCATATATATATATATAATTGTTATGCTGCACAACCACTGTCTGATTTGCTATGCAGCACAACCACTGTCGGATAAGCTTACATTCCTGCTTTTAAAATACGGATACCAAGAGAACGTAGAAAAATTGATAATAGGAGTTACTTAGAAAGTTGCTTAAAATGTCATGATCTAAAAAAACTTGGGTTTCATATTCCTTTAACAAGCAATAGGATGGTATGTAATGGGGGGGCAAAATGTATCCTCGCCAGTGTGGCCAAAAATCCTAGCACCGGCCCTGTTACTAATGTTGCTGCATTCTGTCAAAACAAAGAGAAGTCGTGACCTAGTATTTTTTGAAGTATCCTCCAATAAAGTCAATAGCTTTTTGTCACTAAATTTGACAGATATGAAGGGAGGATGGAAGATATACATCTTAATTGGAGGACATGTATTAGAACTGTATAACCCAATTTAAAACTTAAGGGGAAAAGAGAAACAGCTATTTTTGGAGATCAGTCTATGGAAAAAAGTGACAGGTTTTGTTACATCTGGCTTTCAGCTAATTCACTGATATGTTAATAAAGTTTGTTGTGTATGCATATATTAAACAGTGTAACTGGGCATTGTTGGCTTTTTGGTATATACAAATTAATACTACATGTTTTTTAATGTGTGTATAAATATTAAACAGCGTTCTGTTCGCATTCCACAGAATCATTGCACTCACGAGATTGCTCTTC
The DNA here is from genome assembly GCF_027579735.1 of Bombina bombina. Lineage (NCBI taxonomy): Eukaryota > Metazoa > Chordata > Amphibia > Anura > Bombinatoridae > Bombina > Bombina bombina. Next base: position 67,507,224 of record NC_069505.1, read on the forward strand.
CATAGGCTCCAATGGGAGCCTTGTTCTCATGCCGTCAGACACAGCATGAGAACTAGCGCGGTGAAGAGGTAAGTTGGGCAGCGTTGGGCAGCAAATATAACTATATATGTATATGAATTTATACATATATATTTATCTGTTGCTATGTGTATATACACATATTAACTCATAATATACATATATATTTACTGGGAACACACAGTCCCTAATAGAGCGCAATGTAAAGGCACTTTTCAGTGCGTTTTTTTCCCCACACCCACCAACTTTAGCCCCCTAAATCTGCTTAGTGCAGTTTTTTTTTTTATGCTTCTTTTTTTAGCATATTATTTTGGGGGGCAATTGGGGGACATTTAAAAAGTTAACCAGAGGTCTTGCGGTAGCAATAACCAGCCACTTGTAATGGTTGGTTATTTATGGCGTGCCCTTAAACGGGCAAATTTGCCCATTTACGGGCATGCGATAAATTAGCGCTCCACTTTTAATCTAGAGCTAAATACATTTTATAAGCGTAGTATAGCGGTTATTCCCCACCTCTCTCTAGTCATGAGTGCCGCCATTTCGAAATCTAGCTTTCACTGCATTCCAGTGCTGATGTGTTTGCACATGTGTAGCAGCTCTCCTTTAGAAATGTAACCTAGGTTCCAAAATGGCAGCACCCATGATTAGAGGGAGGTGCATGAAATGTATTTAGCATTTAGTGTCCCTTTAATTTACGCCACCATCCAACAGCTTTTTTGCTGCCCGCAGATGTTCCCTAACTGCGGACAATTTTTTGTTGAAAAAAAACTAGTGCTGAATGACCCCATATAGGACAAATGAAATAATTTTTTTCATGTAAAACAATTTATCTGTGCACATGTTTATAGATAACTTCACTTAACCTTCATTTCTCATACTCAAGGAGGGAAAAAAAGAATCCCTGCAGGGTTGCAGCCCTTAAAAAATAAAAATTCATATATCTGTATTAAACTATTTACTGTCCACAGAGCATTTATATAAAATCCCCAGGATGGATTGAAATTACAAATCTTAAACAGATTTAAAGGGACATTCCAGTAAAAATTAAAATACACATAAATGAATTACATCTTTGTACAATACATATGTGCAATATAGATGTATTAGCAAAAATGTTTCTAGTAAAAGTTATCATTGTTTTAGTGTTAACATTTTTCTCTGCATATTCATGTGAAGCACAGCTAGATATTATCAGTATAGTAATTTAAATACTGCAGCTGCTCAGAATGCCAGTGGGGCTTGTATAATTTCCGCAATTAACTAATTGAGTCAATACCAGATGGTGCAAGAACCTTAGGTTCTCTCAGCAAATGCTGTGCTTAAAATGCTGGTAAAAGTATAAAAGAATACGTTCCTTTGTTTGTATACGATGATTTATACTGGAAGAATGTTCCTTCATATTCTCTTTGTTGACTTGTATGTTTATTTTGAAAATTAATATAAAAAAAAAAAATAATAATAATAAATAAATAAATAAATAAACACACTTCCTCATCCTTTCATGTTTGGGAGATTCACTATACTCCTGTGATTTGTTGGGTGCAGGTATGAAATGACCCTCTGGCCTCTATTTATCAAGCTGTCAACCGCAAATACGCTGGAATTCTGCAGCGTATTTGTGGCGAGCCTGATTCGCCTTAGTTATCAAACCCTACAGACCAGCAAAAGTAGAATTTGGTGACGTAACATACGATCCGCCGGACTCAGTCCGACACAGATCGATGCCTACGTCACTACAGATGTTCTGAACGCAAGTTCGGCACAATCTGACTACTTTTGGAAGTTATTAAATTCCTACCAGGTACGCTCGGCACCTTTCTGGCCCAGCGTACCTGGTTTTCAATCCGCCGCCCTAGAGGTGGCGAATGCCATAGGAATCAATGTGAGTCTGAAAGCAGCGAAAGCTCATGTTCGCTGCTGCCCGATATCCCATTGATTTCTATGGGAAATGTCTACACCTAACACCCCAACATGTCCCCCGACTCTAAACATCCCTAATCTGCCCCCCCCTACACCGCTGCAACTAAATAAAGTCTTTAACCCCTAAATTGCCGCTCCCGGAGCCCACCGTCACCTACATTATACTTATTAACCCCTAATCTGCCCCTCCCTATACAGCTGCAACTCTAATAAATGTATTAACCCCTAAACCGCCGCTCCCGGAGCCCACCGTAACTCTAATAAAGTGTTTAACCCCTAATCTGCTGCCCCCTACACCGCTGCCACCTACATTATATGTATTAACCCCTAATCTGCCCCCCCCTACACCGCCGATACCTACCTACATTTGTTAACCCCTAATCTGCCGCCCCCAACATTGCCGACACTATATTAAATTTATTAACCCCTAAACCTAAGTCTAACCCTAACACCCACTAACGTAAATATAATTTAAATAAATCTAAATAAAATAACTATCATTAACTAAATTATTCCTATTTAAAACTAAAAACGTACCTAATAGTTACATTGAAGCTAGCTTAGGGTTTATTTTTATTTTACAGGCAACTTTGTATTTATTTTAACTAGGTAGAATAGTTATTAAATAGTTATTAACTATTTAATACCTTCCTAGTTAAAAAAAATACAAATATACCTGTAAAATAAAACCTAACCTAAGTTACAATTACACCTAACTCTACACTATAATTAAATAAATTCCCTAAACTAAATACAATTATCTAAAGTACAAAAACCCCCCCACTAAATTACAGAAAATAATAAAATAATTAAAAAAAAAAATTAATTACACCTAATCTAATATCCCTAATAAAATAAAAAAGCCCCCCAAAATAATAAAAAGACATACCCTATACTAAATTACGAATAGCCCGTAAAAGGGCCTTTTGCGGGTCATTGCCCCAAAGTAATCAGCTCTATTACCTGTAAAAAAAAGTACAATACCCCCCCCCAACATTAAAACCCACCACCCACACACCCAACCGTACTCTAAAACCCACCCAATGCCCCCTTAAAAAACCTAACACTAACCCCTTGAAGATTGGATTGATTGGAACAGCCAATAGAATACAAGCTCAATCCTATTGGCTAATTGGATCAGCCAATAGGATTTATCCTACCTTAATTCCGATTGGCTGATAGAATTCTATCAGCCAATTGGAATTCAAGGGACGCCATCTTGGATGGTACCTTCATTCAGTCGTTGCATGTCGTTGGAAGAAGATGCTCCACGTCGGATGGCTTGAAGATGGACCCGCTCCGCGCTGGATGGGTGAAGATAGAAGATGCCGCCTGGATGAAGACTTCTGCCCATCTGGAGGACATCTTCTGGCCGGCTTCGATGAAGACTTCTGCCAGTCTGGAGGATCACTTCGCCCAGCTTCGTGGAGGACTTCGGCCCGGCTGGGTGAAGACGTCTCAAGGTAGAGTGATCTTCAAGGGGTTAGTGTTAGTTTTTTTTAAGGGGGGATTGGGTGGGTTTTAGAGTAGGGTTCGGTGTGTGGGTGGTGGGTTTTAATGTTTTTTTTTTTTTTACAGGTAATAGAGATGATTATTTTGGGGCAATGCCCCACAAGAGGCCCTTTTAAGGGCTATTCGTAATTTAGTATAGGGTAGGGCTTTTTATTATTTTTGGGGGCTTTTTTATTTTATTAGGGGTATTAGATTAGGTGTAATTAGTTTAAAAAAAACTTGTAATTATTTTATTATTTTCTGTAATTTAGTGTTTTGTTTTTTTTGTACTTTAGAGAATTTTATTTAATTGTAGTTAATGTAGGTAATTAATTTAATGATAGTGTAGTGTTAAGTGTAATTGTAACTTAGTATACAAAACAGAGAGGGAATGGAATATTCTCCTATTAGAAACCGCAAACAATTCACAATTGTAGTATTTAGCGCAGAATAATTGACTATATAACCATAAGGTATAAAAACCTTTCACAATAGAAGTTTTATGGGGGGTGCTCATTATCTGTATATACAAGCTAAACAAGGACAAGAAAAATGGATAAGCCAGAGCACTCTTAAAGCAATACCATATAGATAGTGTAATCACAGTGAGGTTATACACAGAAGGAAAATAAAACTTAACATTTATTAAACAAAAAATAAAAAGTAGTGAGTTACTACCAGTGTAGTGTATTAAAAACTGTAAGAAAATACAACAGAGCTAGCAAGCCCAGGAAAATATCATTGTAGATGTAAATGCACAAAGTAGAGCACAAATATACTCAAATAACAGGGCGGAGGAAATCTGCTACATTTACACCCAAAAATGCTCACGGATTGCACTAAAACTATCTGAATAAAGAGGACAAGCCTCACACAAATTAACTAAGCTGGTGCAATACTGGAGCGATGTATAATATAGCAGAATTTCCAGGCAATTATATTAGCATGGTCTAATCAATAATTTCTTGCTAAATAAGGTGCAAAAAACATCGGACTAGGCTGCAAGGCTCCTAGTACAAGCACCTGATGCGCATTTTGCCATATGCTGGCTTTCTCAAAGGCTAACCCGACTGGGTAAAGCCTCACTGTATAAGAAGGGTAAATGAGCCAATCCGGGGGGTTCATTCTTACACACCCCCATGAGTCATTCAGACGTCATATCTCTGTTCTCATTGGTTAGCCGTCTACCATGTGACTCCAAAATGATGACGAGTCAAAGGAGGCGGGCATAATGTCAAAGCGCCGTAGAAAATAAACTTGGGGCTGACACATCATCTTCCATATATTCAGCAGGACTGTTGCAAATACATCCATAAGTACTGATAGAGACATAGATCATAGCTGAATGCATCACATAGGCTAGTTGCGATGTTGCAATATATGTTCGATTGATTCCTCATATACGTGTCATTAAAAACATCAAGGTTCATGTTTAATTGTAACATGTCAGTTTGTCATTGTCAGTTATTCATTGTAGGTGTCAAAACTATCTCAATTCAGTAGACACTCTTCACAAAAGGGGGGAATTTATACGGATCATGGCATTAAGATATATCGGTCCAATTATAAGAGTATATTCAGAATATATAATACACAATATATATTTTCAACACGATATGTCAACGTTCAGACAAATTCAAAATCATTCTAATACGTCTATTCCTAGCCCAAAAATTACAAATATAATGTGCCTCAAAGAGGATAGACCCGTGTATTGTATGGATCATAAAATTATGCATATGTATGTGTGTATACCGGGTGATCTCAATTATATAAACACCGTCAATTACTAAGGGAAGATTTCATTCTGATAGATGTAGGGTTATTACAATGCTATAGAACTTCCACTATGAAAGTAAATATCACATAGTGTGCATATATTTCATTCCAAAGAGGAGGGGTAAGGGTTACGATAGTATCAAAGTGATACCGGTTCATCCACAATCCCTAAGTCTGTGGACAACTGCTTCTTCTATGTATGGGACTAAAATGCTGAGTTTTTCTGTTCTTATAAATATATAGATGGACATTTAATTGTAGATCTCCAAAAATAAAAAATATAAAATATTGAGAATTATGTATTGTATTAGCGATCTAAATGTATCAAAAGGACAATCATTGTGCCTCAAACCAAAACCATATATAAGCTTATATTTAATATTGCGTAATATAATAAGATTCCATCAATAGTTGAATATATAGCTGTCTCGTATCCACAAATATAGTAGTAAATATAATAGTATGTTAAGGTGTATGGTATACATAAATAGAGTCACATAATGGTAAAGATATCCCAGTGAAAGTATATCCCCTGGTAGAAAATACGATTTATTCAATACCATATCTCTTTTTTATTATTATATCTTTATTAATGATCAGCACAGGTGGAAAGAGTCTACAGCCTCTAACAGTTATAAATATATATGCATAATTATCAACCTATATGAAATTTTGTCAGAGAAATATAGTATCAGAATTTGCATTATACTGTTTGTAGAAGTCCGTAATTTACTAACATGAAGACAGAATAATTTGGTTCCAGAAAAGAATTATATCCATTCTGTTCATTTAGTCTACACGGTGTTAGCGTATTTAGCCAAAATATCCATCAGAATTCGGCTTGTAAGAGCATAGTTTCTACATTTCCGCCTCTAATTCCAGTCTTGATCACTTGGAGAACCGAAATTTTTAAATCCGGTTTATTTCCGTGTTTGCGGAGATACTGTTTGGCTACTGGGGTCAAAGTGTTGCCTCTTTTATGATCTTTTTTACAGTTTTTAATACTGTTAATGTGTTCACCAAGTCTTACACGGAGCTCCCGTGTTGTGATCCCTACATACTTCTTTCTGCATTGGCAAAGTAGACAGTATATCACATTTTTGGTCTTGCAATTCGCAAAGCCAAGCATTCATTTAGTATCACCTGTACGGGTGGTAAATTCTCTTTCATTATGTACAAATTTGCAAAAACTGCAACTACCGCATGCGTAGGTTCCTCTTATATTTCTATAATTGTAACTTAGGTTAGGATTTATTTTACAGGTACTTTTGTATTTATTTTAGCTAGGTAGTTATTAAATAGTTAATAACTATTTAATAACGATTGTACCTAGTTAAAATAAATACGAACTTGCCTGTAAAATAAAAATAAATCCTAAACTAGCTACAATGTAACTATTAGTTATATTGTAGCTATCTTAGGGTTTATTTTATAGGTAAGTATTTAGTTTTAAATAGGAATAATTTATTTAGATTTAATTAAAATATATTTAAGTTAGGGGCGGAGCCAAGCCGTGCTGGAACATGGCTGCGTTCTAGCTGAGCTCCGTAGCTGTCGTAGCTCTAATGACACATAAAGGATAAGCGGAGGTCTTAAATTTGCCATTTTTAAACAGCTAACACTTAAGCCCTGAAACGGAGAAAGAATTTGCTGGCTGCAGACCCGTGGGGAGATTTTAGGTGTGGTTTTTGTTTGACACGGTAGAATTTGCGGCCGCCATCTTTGATTACATAGAGGAGAGAAAACTCTGCAGGCGTTCGCATAACGCATTCACGGAATACCTACCTGATACAGCCAGCCACACAGGGGCCACCTGCATTCTCCCCACTCATGACCGGAACGGTTTCTGTCACCTGGATTAAACGTAGGACCACTGAGCTGCCCGGTGTACTACCGCATCGTTTCGATCTGCGGCATACGCAGGGGTGAGTTTCACGGCCCAGACTGTGGGGGCCCCACCGCAAACACTACACGCTAACAGAAATACTTAGACTGTAGAGAGATCATATTATACCTGCAAGTTTGGTGTGTAAAGAGGAGGCGATCTATCCACCCCCTGCAAGGCCTATGCGATCTGCTAGATTTCATCTGGCCTATTTTCTAATTTAAAACCCCAAGGCCTACATAACTATAAACTAACACTCCATAATCAACGGGCCTCTTACCAGCCACCGGGAGTGAGTGATCAAGATCCTGTCTAGGCCTGACCCATTCATCTAACGAGTTGCAGGTGGTGCTGAAATGTCACAACGCAAAAGGCCCAAAGTCAGATAAACCACCTAAAGCAATATCGACTACGCCATCAGTGTCTACTTTTTTCCAATCATCAGAGACATCACCCCCTGAAACATCTCACTCTCAAGACAAGTCCCCTTCAGACTTACAAATAGAATCTTCATCTTTGCATCATCACACATTAAAGATGCTACAATCACAACTTGCAGACCTTCCCTCTAAGTCTGACCTGGCTTCCTTAAAGTCCTTTATCAAAGAAGAAATGAGGGACCTTAAAAAAGAATTAACAGATATGGGCTCTCAAATTGAATACCTGGAAGAGGGGCAAGATGCTCTTAATAATTTAGTCAGCTCCAATACAACTCAGTTATCAATACAAGATTCAATTGTCCAAAGCCTACAGGAAAAGATAGAGGACTTAGATAATCGTGGAAGGCGCAATAACCTTAGGATACGTGGTGTTCCAGAAGAGGTCCAGCAAGACCAGTTAAAATCATATCTGAAGGACTTATGCGCCTTTTTATTACCAAGGTCACCTACTCTCCAGACCGAAGACATTGAGCGAATACACAGGGCTCTTAGACCACCTTCAAAGCCGCCTGCACCCCCCAGGGATGTAATTATTAAGTTTCTACGCTACACCATTAAAGAAGATCTATGGCACGCAGCACGGGCTAGAAGAGAAATCTCGTTCAGAGACAGTTCCTTGCAGATATATCAAGATCTCTGCCCGCATACTATTCAGAGGAGGAAGGAGGTGAGATTTATCACAAAAGCTCTCCAGGACAATGACATTCGATATCGATGGGGTTTCCCCTTCAGTATAATAGCTACTCACCAGGGCACTCAAGCCATATATAAGAACTTCCAAGACCTAGAAAATTTCTCAAAGAAATTAAATATCTCTATCCATCCCCCAGAGGATAATGTCCTGAACTCATCTTCCCAATTAAAAGACAATAATCGTGACCCTCCCAGGGAGCAACGATCTCAATGGATCAAATCACAACCTAAGAGATGTAAAACAGACCCTCCACCTCGAGAGGACTCCCACTAGCAACTTCACAAGGACCTTTTACCTTTAACTCACAAGCCCTTGAAAACACCTCCTAACATTATGACTCAATCTAAGGTTACAACAACGACCATACTGTAGTACTCCATAAGGAGGTACCTGAATATGAAGGTTGGGTAAGACATAAGTTAAAAATAGTGTTGTGATGTGATGTTTGGTTTAGTTTAAATAACACCACAAAAAGTTTTGATTGCATCCCCCTACCCTAAGCTTCTTATGGGGCCTAACCAATTCAGTCCCTCCATCATCACACTACTCTCTCATGTAGTGGAGAGAGGGGCATAACACATTCATACAGCAAGAAAGATGGAAAGGGATCCTCTTTCTACTAGGAGGTCCTCATTGACTATGCAAATATGACTTTTTTATCATGCCCTCGGGGACTTAAATGCTAAATTTCCTTATGATTTAAGTTAAGTCTTCACCTGTTAAACCAATAGGGCTCGCCCAGAAGGGTCATTCTGACCTATATGCTAGAAATGTTACACATACAAAGCACTAATATTGTTCTGATGATATAATGTTCAGTTTGTATTTCATGTTGTAATGAAAGTCTTGTTTTTACTCATTTACTGTGATATCAGAGGGATAGACCAGGCAGATGTTGTTTGCTTAGAATAGATCCACCTCTCTCACAGACAGACCCCCCCCGCTATCCTATACTATAACTTGAATATATTTGTTTAGAGCAAAGATACAACACCATTTCCCCCAATTATGGTGTATAATTTCACAGATACACTATGTGTTGAAAATGTTTACTACAGTTTTTTTTCTGTTTGTTACTGTTTTGATATATATGTTTTTGAAGTCTCGAATGTTCCAACAAGTGTTTATTCCAAAGTCAGGAGTTCGATATACCATTATCTCAAGTCATCCAAAATAAGTTTCATGCTAACAATTCATGTCAACAATAACAATGAATAATCTTAAAATCTTGTCCCATAACGTAAAGGGTCTCAATATTCCGCAGAAAAGATCTGTGGCAGTTAAAGACTATAAAAGACTACACTGTGATGTGGTGATGATTCAAAAGACCCACTTTAAAAGAGGCCATGAGCCCAAATCCTCCTTTTTGAAATTTGGCCCTACATATTTTGCCTCAAACTCCACTAAGCATAATGGTGTAGGAATACTAATCAATAAAAACACCCCCCTTAAGGTTAACTCAGTTACCAGAGACAGGGAGGGTAGGTATTTAATTCTCACAGGGTCTTTCCACCATAAAAATATTACATTAGTTAATATCTATGCCCCCAGCCTAGACTCCCCTCGTTTTTTCCAACATATATGTAAAAGAATTATGGACACACGCCAAGGTTGTTTGATGATTGGTGGTGATTTTAACATAGCCTTAGACCCATTATTAGATTGCTCCACAGGCACATCTTCAACCTCTACCAAAGTCCTACACCTAGTCAAAACCCATCTCTCCTCCTTAGCAGTTCATGATGCTTGGCGCCTGCACCATCCTAAAGTTAGAGACTACACCTTCTATTCCTACCCACACCAACATTACTCCAGGATAGACTATCTCATGATCGATGTCACCAGCCTGGCACAAGTCACACGAACAGAGATTCTTCCCATAACGTGGTCAGACCACGCAATGATTAGTTGTACACTAAACTTCCCACTGCAACCTCACCTGCAGCGAACCTGGAGACTAGATGAGACCCTTTTAAAAGATACCATGATCAGAATTCAAACGGCCAACAAACTAGAAGAGTATTTCAAGCTAAATGATACTCCTGGCATTAATCCCCAACACTTATGGAATGCACATAAGTGCTTTTTACGTGGAGAACTAATAGCTATGAAATCTGCCAAAATAAAACAAAACCATATTTACCTTTCTTCTCTGTTGGCAGATTTAAACAAATTACAGGAAATACATAAGGCCTTCCCTAGTGATCGTTCCCTATTAGACAGTCTAGACCATACAAGGCAACAGCTCAATTGCTACCTAGGCAAGGAAGCTAAACGAAACGCTTTATATCTAAATAAGAAATTCTATGAGGGGGCAAACAAGCAAGGGAGGATGTTAGCCAGACAACTGAAGAGAAAAACACTTAGTAGATATATCACACATATTAAGGATGAAAAGGGCAAGGACTGTTATACATCTGTGGACATAGCAGAAAAGTTCAGACAGTACTATGAATCATTATATAACCTGAATCGTAGTGATACAGCCCCAACAGCCAATGCCATACAAGATTATTTAGCACAATTAGGCCTCCCCAAAATCACATCAGAACAAAAATATGACTTAGACGCCCCTTTCACATCATCTGAGATTCTGAATGCAATCAAATCCCTTAAGGGGGGCAAAGCACCGGGACCGGACGGCTTTGGAAATGAGTATTATACCACTTTTAAAGACCTCTTGACTCCCTACCTTCTACGATATTTCCATACGATTGAAGAGGACTGTATGTTTCCCCCCATAGCTTTACAAGCTAAAATAACTTTGATACCGAAACCAAATAAATCCAGCTTGTTTATCCCAAATTACAGACCTATTTCTTTACTTAATTCAGACATTAAAATATATGCTAAAATTATGGCAAATCGCCTGAATAAAGTACTGCCCCAAATTATTCACCAAGACCAGGTGGGCTTTGTCCCTTTCCGTGAAGCCAAAGATAACACGGTGCGCAACCTACATTTACTATGGTATGCCCGTTCGCATAATATTCCCTCTGTTTGGCTGTCCACGGACGCGGAAAAGGCCTTCGACCGTGTCGGATGGCCTTTCCTTAAAGCCATACTCAACTCATTTGGGCTGGGGGCTAAGACTATACACAAAATCTTTGCTCTATACAACAAACCTAGTGCCCAGATTAATCTTAATGGTATCATATCTGACTCATTGCAAATAACAAATGGGACGAGACAGGGATGCCCCTTGTCCCCACTGCTGTTTGCCTGCCTCATAGAAGCCCTAGCAACTAAAATTAGATTAAATAGAAATATACAGGGATTCCCCATAGGTGGGGAGGTATATAAGATGTCATTATTCGCAGATGACATTCTGTTTTCACTACAAAACCCTATAGATTCTATCCCACCACTGTTAGAAGAATTGGAGTTATTCAATAAGCTAACAAATTTCAAAATAAACGAAACCAAATCAGAAATGTTAGGGGTTGCCCTAGACTCTACAACGGAAATGCTGATCTCCAATAGATGTTCATTTAAATGGTGTAAAGGGTCCCTGACATACCTAGGAGTCCAACTTACAGATAATGTAGACACACTTTTTTCATTAAACTACACCCCGATTAAAACAGCTTTGATGAGGGATCTCTCGTCATGGACGAGGAGAAATCTCTCCTGGCTAGGAAGAATTCATACAGTTAAGATGAATGCTTTCCCCTGCTTACTTTATTTTATGCATACACTTCCCATACCTATCCCCAATAATTACACCCAGCAAATGCAGCGATTGTTCGGGTCGTTCATATGGAATAGACGCCCCCCCAGGATTAATAAACGTATTATGACTCGCTCAGTGACACAGGGAGGCCTTGGGGTCCCAGAAATTGAGAGTTACCGTAGGTCTATATTCTTGCAGAGAATTTTAGACTGGAGAATACACAGTGCACATAAGAGGTGGATCCGACTAGAGGAGAGACTCAATGAGGGGGTTCACCTCCCCTCAATCTGCTGGAAACCTAATTTTCATGTCTCCAGTGGTCAGATTACTAACCCATTTACGCAGGAGACCCTTAGGGTCTGGGAATATGCCACTAGAATGAACCCTTATCTGACTTCATGCCCTAGCCCCCTGACATCTCTTGCGTATAATGATGAGTTTTCACTGCTTTCGCTTGCTAGAAATGGGGTAGAAGAAGACATAATAAAAGAGACTGTCATTGCCCAAGTTACTGCTAATGAGCAAATAAACACCCAAGCCCAGTTGCTGGAAAAAGGATACTCATGGGCCGCTAATTGGTTCTCATATAGAAGGGTACACCATTACGTGACAACACACGAACATCACCCTAACATGACTAGACCATTGACAGTAATAGAAAAATTATTTTCCTCATCCCCACCACTCAGACATAGTCTCTCTTATTTATACAGCATTATCACTCACCCTCCCCCGGGCGATCTTACTCACTCCATAGAGGCTTGGGAAAAAGAACTAGGGCTTCCAATAATGCCCCAAACAGCCACCAATATCTTTCACAATACCAAGGCCTGCTCCACATCATCCCGAATAAAAGAAATAAACCTCAAAATTCTCCATTCTTGGTATATGACCCCCAAGAGGATTCATAAATTATTTCCTAACACCAATAATACTTGCTGGAGATGCGGTCATGTGGGTAGTGGCATGGGCCACATGTGGTGGTGGTGCTCTCACCTAAATCACCTGTGGAGAAATATAATAGCTGAGATAGAAAGTATTTTTCAAATAATCCTCCCCCTAGACCCTCTCGTGTGGCTACTTAATAAATCAATCAAGCTCCCACAGGCTCACCATAAACCACTCTTAAGAATCATGATCAATGGGGTTAAAACACTGGTAGCACAGAATTGGAAATCTAAAGAGGTCCCCTCAATAAAAATGTGGCAAAATAAAGTTACTGAACTAATTGAACTAGAGGAATATGGATCCTACACCTTAAATAAAAGAGATTGTTTTATAGAACTACAGAATACTTGGGAACAGTACCTAAAAACTTGTTGAACTAAATCTCTGTCTTGCCTAATGTCTAAACCTGTATTTCCTTGACTCAATGTGACTTATTAGTGAATGGCTATTATATTTTCAGAAATATTAGAACTCATTGATAGCTGTGATGGCTGGAAACATCGAGACTCTTATGTTTAAGTTATGTAGATTAGTTAAAAGAACTAGAGTAATAAAACTAGAATCCAAGAAACATGCTAAGTTGTACTGGAAACGCACAGGAATGTCTCCTTTAATTACATGTCATCTGAAAATGTACATGAAACTGTATTTGATTTGTAACTAATTTTTCTTTGAGATGTTGTAAACTATTACTGATTGGATTCTTAATAAAAAGATTTTGAAAAAAATATATATATATTTAAGTTAGGGGGTGTTAGGGTTAGTGTTAGACTTAGGTTTAGGGGTTAATACATTTAATATAGTGGGGGCAGTGTAGGGGGGCAGATTAGGGGTTAATAAATATAATGTAGGTGGCGGCGGTGTAGGGGGGGCAGATTAGGGGTTAATAAATATAATGTAGATGGCGGCTGTTTAGGGGGGGGCAGATTAGGGGTTAATAAATATAATGTAGGTGGCAGTGGGATCCGGGAGCAGCGGTTTAAGGGTTAAACACTTTATTTAGTTATGGCGTGGTCTGGGAGCGGCAGAATAGGGGTTAATAACTTTATGTAGGTGGCGACGGTATAGGGGGTGGAAGATTAGGGGTTAATATGTATAATGTAGGTGGCGGTGGGCTCCGGGAGCGGCGGTTTAGGGGTTAATGCATTTATTAGAATTGCGGTGGGCTCCGGGAGCGGTGGTTTAGGGGTTAATACATTTATTAGAGTTGAGGTGGGCTCCGGGAGCGGCGGTTTAGGGTTTAATACATTTATTTAGTTGCGGCGGGGTCCGGGAGCGGCAGTATAGGGGGTAAACAGTATAGAATAGTGTGGGTGTTTATTGACAGGGTACCAAGAAAGCTGTAAAAAAGCCAAAGAGCAGCGAGATCGATGACTGTTAGTTAACAACAGTCCGCTGCTTATCGCCCCGTACTTGGTGCGCAGCTTTTTGACAGTTTTTTTGATAATTTTGGAGAACGTATTCAGGTCCGCGGCGGCGATGTTAGGCGAACTTAGGTGAGCGTATTGGTGCCGTTGAATGCAAGAAAGACGACAGCTTGATAAATAGAGGCCTCTGCATTCACTAAACCGGCTGTTATTGGCACTTTTGATGCAAGAGTGGTTATGTGTAGAAAAAACACAAAAGGATATCAATACCCACAAGCAGTATGACAACAAATTATCCGTTTCTAATAAAATCATCAGTGGTGTATTTAAAAAAAAAAAAAAAAATGCTGGTGCACAGTGCATATTTAAATACACTTTTGAAACAGCTGTAGCTTTTGTTAGAAACATTTTTGCGTATATATGAATATTACAAAAATGCTGCTGTTCAAAACTGATATCCATCCATGTAGATTTCAATTTTGGCTGGAATGTTTGCTATCCATCACTCTTCACTGGTGATGCAGGGCTATTTAGTTAAATGCCATATTTTAAGATTTGCTTGTAGCTAAGGTAAACTGTTAAATAATGATATTTTGTTAACTATTGCTTAGTTCTTTGCTTGGCTTAAATAATAATTAAAGGTACATAAAGTCCTTTTTTTTTCTTGATTCAGATAAATCATACAATTTTAAACAAGTTTCCAATTTACTTTGATTCATATTTAATCAAATTTGTTTCAGCCAGCTGAACACAATGGGTTATCCCAATCAGCAGTTATCTTCTAGAAATACATTGCTGCTCCTGAGCCTACCTAGATATGCTTTTCAACAAAGGATACCAAACGAACCAACCAAATTAAACAATATCTTCCTTTTTACATAGAGATTTTCTTGTCAGCTTTTTACAATTATTCTGCATCACTTTCATCTGATTTAGCATATGAGTAGTATGTCCCTTTCAGTAATACTATGGCATGTGCATTCGCCAGTTTTGTTAGCTACTGAATGAGGTGGCAGCTCGCAGCATTCGTATCTTTTCTTCCTGTGAAAGTGCAACACTAATATCTTTATAAATCCAGATCTCAGTGTGTTCCACTTTCTCAAAAAGAAGTCAGGTTCCAAAACGAGCTAAGTGCCACATGCAGCCGCCTCCTTCTGCATTCAGCAGCTAATGAAACTGCCAAATGCACATCCTCATAATAATATATTGCAAAAAATCCCCTTTCTTAAAGGGACTTAAAGGGACACTGAACCCACATTTTTACTTTCGTGATTCAGACAGAGCATGCAATTTTAAGCACATTTCTAATTTACTCCTATTATCAATTTTTCTTCATTCTCTTGCTATCTTTATTTGAAAAAGAAGGCATCTAAGCTAAGGAGCCAGCCAATTTTTGGTTCAGACCCTGGACAGCACTTGTTTATTGGTGGGTGAATTTATCCACCAATCAGCAAGAACAACCCAGGTTGTTCACCAAAAATGGGCTGGCATCTAAACTTACAATCTTTCTTTTCAAATAAAGATACCAAGAGAATGAAGAAAATTTGATAATAGGAGTAAATTAGAAAGTTGCTTAAAATTGCTGCTCTGTCTGAACCAGGAAAGACAAAAATTGGGTTCAGTGTCCCTTAAAACTTAAAAAGCTATAATATTTTAGAGCATTTTATTATTGCACTATTGCTTGCAAATAACTATTTGATTCAGATAGAGAATACAATTTTAAAATAGTTTCCAATTTATTTCTATTATCAAATTTGTGTCATGCACATGCCCGAAGCACTACATAATAGGAAATAGTGCTGCCATCTAGTGCTCTTGCTAATGTATAACATTAGTACTACATGACAGGAAATAGTGCTGCCATCTAGTGATCTTGCTAATGTATAACATTAGTACTACATGACAGGAAATAGTGCTGCCCTCTAGTGCTCTTGTTAATGTATAACATTAGTACTACATGACAGGAAATAGTGCTGCCATCTAGTGCTCTTGCTAATGTATAACATTAGTACTACATGACAGGAAATAGTGCTGCCATCTAGTGCTCTTGCTAATGTATAACTTTAGTACTACATGACAGGAAATATTGCTGCCCTCTAGTGCTCTTGCCCAATGTATAACATTAGTACTACAAGACAGGAAATAGTGCTGACATCTATTGCTCTTGGTACTGTATAACATTAGTACTACATGACAGGAAATAGTGCTGCCATCTATTGCTCTTGGTACTGTATAACATTAATACTACATGACAGGAAATAGTGCTGCCATCTAGTCCTTTTGCTAATGTATAACATTAGTACTACATGACAGGAAATAGTGCTGCCATCTAGTGCTCTTGCTAATGTATAACATTAGTACTACATGACAGGAAATATTGCAGCCCTCTAGTGCTCTTGCCCAATGTATAACATTAGCACTACAAGACAGGAAATAGTGCTGCCATCTAGTGCTCCTGCTAATGTATAACATTAGTACTACATGACAGGAAATAGTGCTGCCATCTAGTGCTCTTGCTAATGTATAACAGTAGTACTACATGACAGGAAATAGTGCTGCCATCTAGTGCTCCTGCTAATGTATAACATTAGTACTACATGACAGGAAATAGTGCTGCCATCTAGTGCTCTTGCTAATGTATAACAGTAGTACTACATGACAGGAAATAGTGCTGCCATCTAGTGCTCCTGCTAATGTATAATATTAGTACTACATGACAGGAAATAGCGCTGCCATCTAGTGCTCTTGATAATGTATAACATTAGTACTACATGACAGGAAATAGTGCTGCCATCTAGTGCTCTTGCTAATGTATAACATTAGCACTACAAGACAGGAAATAGTGCTGCCATCTAGTGCTCCTGCTAATGTATAACATTAGTACTACATGACAGGAAATAGTGCTGCCATCTAGTGCTCTTGCTAATGTATAACAGTAGTACTACATGACAGGAAATAGTGCTGCCATCTAGTGCTCCTGCTAATGTATAACATTAGTACTATATGACAGGAAATAGCGCTGCCATCTAGTGCTCTTGTTAATGTATAACATTAGTACTATATGCCAGGAAATAGTGCTGCCATCTAGTTCTATTGTTAATGTATAACATTAGCACTACATGACAGGAAATAGTGCTGCCATCTAGTGCTCTTGCTCGTGTATAACATTAGTACTACATGACAGGAAATAGTGCTGCCATCTAGTGCTCTTGCTCGTGTATAACATTAGTACTACATGACAGGAAATAGTGCTGCCATCTAGTGCTCTTGCACATGTATAACATTAGTACTACATGACAGGAAATAGTGCTGCCATCTAGTGTTCTTGCTAATGTATAACATTAGTAATACATGACAGGAAATAGTGCTGCCATCTAGTGCTCTTGCTCATGTATAACATTAGTACTACATGACAGGAAATAGTGCTGCCATCTAGTGCTCTTGCTAATGTATAACATTATTACTACATGACAGTATATAGTGCTGCCATCTAGTGCTCTTGCTCATGTATAACATTAGTACTACATGACAGGAAATAGTGCTGCCATCTAGTGCTCTTGCTAATGTATAACATTAGTACTACATGACAGGAAATAGTGCTGCCATCTAGTGCTCTTGCTCATGTATAACATTAGTACTATATGACAGGAAATAGTGCTGCCCTCTAGTGCTCTTGCTAATGTATAACATTAGTACTACATGACAGGAAATAGTGCTGCCATCTAGTGCTCTTGCTAATGTATAACATTAGTACTACATAACAGGAAATAGTGCTGCCATCTAGTGCTCTTGCTAATGTATAACATTAGTACTACATAACAGGAAATAGTGCTGCCATCTAGTGCTCTTGCTAATGTATAACATTAGTACTACATAACAGGAAATAGTGCTGCCATCTAGTGCTCTTGCTAATGTATAACATTAGTACTACATAACAGGAAATAGTGCTGCCATCTAGTGCTCTTGCTAATGTATAACATTAGTACTACATAACAGGAAATAGTGCTGCCATCTAGTGCTCTTGCTAATGTATAACATTAGTACTACATGACAGGAGACAGTGCTGCCATCTAGTGCTTCTGCTAATGTATAACATTAGTACTGCATGACAGGAAATAGTGCTGCCATCTAGTGCTCTTGCTAATGTATAACATTAGTACTGCATGAAAGGAAATAGTGCTGCCCTCTAGTGCTCTTGTTAATGTATAACATTAGTACTACATGACAGGAAATAGTGCTTCCCTCTAGTGCTCTTGTTAATGTATAACATTAGTACTACATGACAGGAAATAGTGCTGCCATCTAGTGCTCTTGCTCGTGTATAACATTAGTACTACATGACAGGAAATAGTGCTGCCATCTAGTGCTCTTGCTAATGTATAACATTAGTACTACATGACAGGAAATAGTGCTGTCATCTAGTGCTCTTGCTAATGTATAACATTAGTACTACATGACAGGAAATAGCGCTGCCATCTAGTGCTCTTGTTAATGTATAACATTAGTACTACATGACAGGAAATAGTGCTGCCATCTAGTGCTCTTGCTAATGTATAACATTAGTACTACATGACAGGAAATAGTGCTGCCATCTACTGCTCTTGCTAATGTATAACATTAGTACTACATGACAGGAAATAGTGCTGCCATCTAGTGCTCTTGCTAATGTATAACATTAGTACTACATGACAGGAAATAGTGCTGCCATCTACTGCTCTTGCTAATGTATAACATTAGTACTACATGACAGGAAATAGTGCTGCCATCTAGTGCTCTTGCTTATGTATAACATTAGTACTACATGACAGGAAATAGTGCTGCCATCTAGTGCTCTTGCTCATGTATAACATTGTTGCAAAACTGCTGCATATAGCACTGCAGACCCGTGCACACTCCTAAGTTCATTATCTTCCTAGTTTTCAACAAAAGATAACAAGAAAATGAAGAAAATGTTACAGTAGCAGTAAATTGGAAAGTTGTTTAAAATTGTATGTTCTATCTGAATCATGAAAAAAAGATTTTGAGTTTTATGTCCGTTTAATGGATTTTGATTAATCTAAGACAATGGGGTAGATTTATTAAGCAGTGAATGCTGCAATCTACCCCTGAAGTTTCAGGTCCTCCTGTAACTTAAATTAAGAAGCAATGGTCCTAAGACCACTGTTCCTTAACTCATCCGCCACCTCTGAGGATATGATCGGGATGATTTGTCACCCCCTGCTTGTGGCTGATTGGCCCACGAATGTGCAGGGGGCGGCATTGCACAAGCATTTCACCAGAAATGCTTGTGCAATTTTAAATGCCAACAGCGTATGCTGTTGGCATTTAGCGAAGATGGGTGGACATGATCCACTACAGCGGATCATGTCCGCCCGTCATATGATAAATCTACCCCAATGTGTTTGTTTTGCAAGTCCTCATCTTTCCACCATATCAAAACCTTAGATGTATTTTTCTTTAGTATGAAAATGCAGTGGAAACAAAGCATACTGCTTATTTATATTTAAAAAACAAAGACGCTATACCTCAAGCTGTCTACAACTTTGGTACCTTGCTGCTACTATTTTAATGATTCAATGGATACAAGTACTTAGTCACACAAGTAGTCCTTGCTGTTCAATCTTTCACTGGCCAGAAAAGAACCAATCAGAATACACCTTTGGTTTAACGACTGATTAATTACAGTAGCATAAAACATCATAGCTTACTGCACGCCCAGCGTGTAAGAGTCGTTTCTGTATATTATAGTTCAGGGCTCGACAAACCTGGGAGCCACTGGCTCCTAGAATTTTAGCCCTGGCTCCTAACTTTTTGGATTATTCTCCATATATCTATATACTAATACCACTATCTGTCTCCTAAAAGTATACCTGACTCCTAAATATTCTTACTGGCTCCTAGATTTGTTGACCCCTGTACAGTATGAACGTGAACTACTTTTACTCCCCGGACACCAGCCATCAGCTTGTAACTGTACAATGCCTGTCCGCTGTAACTGGTCCTACTGTAGTGGATGTGCGCCTGTATCTCAAGCAAGGATACCAACATCAGATTCAGGGTAACGGAGCTCTGCAAGTGCGGACTAAACCACACCCATGTCAGCTGTATGCAGGATATCCAACTTTTGATCAGTAAAAAGACACAGGAGTACTGTGTGTCGGAGTGCTCACATGATATCATCCCACTGATTTCTTCTCAGAGTTCGGCACAATGGAGTGGGGGCGGGGAGAAAGCTCTCCTAATGTGCAGGTACAATCAGACTGCTACTTGGCGTATCTGCTATCCACACCAAAAAATACAAAGTACATGTACAAGAGAGGTAGTGCACTAAGTACCCGGAGACTTGAATTATAAAAATACAAATTTGTTTCCATATCGGTTAAAAGTAAACCATAACGAACAACATATATCACTGTAATTACACAGAGTCACAGGCAGACGCGTTTCGTGCACATGCGCACTTGATCACTGCTCACCTCAACCTCATATCCAACTTCTGATCAGTGTCCCAAGAGTTGATAAGACAAGATGCAACAAGTAGTATTGAAGAAGGAAAACATCCAAACAGTGTGCCAAACAGTAAATAAAAGGTGAAACCTTTATTGTAAAGTACGCATAAAATACAATGTACAAAACATTAAACAAATCCACTGCACAGCATAGCAGTAGCAGTAACTGTATTCCAGTGTAACATGCTTTACTAGGAATTTTAGTCCCACTAGTGCACAAAATCATATTTAGGGCCAGATCACAAGTGCCTTACTAATTGGGTTTTTTTTGCTCGCACACAATCATTTGCATGCAATTGTTTCCACGATTGAAACCTGATCACTTATCGCTCACACGCTAACTTAACTCTGCGTTAGACTAACTGTACTAAAGCCGAAGGTAGCTATGAATATTTTTCATTCCAATGTAATTCACATAGAAGAAAATGTATTTCTTTGAGAGAGAGAGAGATGTATTAAATATTTAAAATGATTTTACAAAGTTAGAAAGTATTTGAGTTGAAAGGGCTCCAAAGTGTATGTGTGTGTGTGTATTTATATTTTATGTGTGTGTGTGTATATATTTATATTTTATGTGTGTGTTTATATATATATATATATATATATATATTATGTGTGTGTGTATATATATATATTTTATGTGTGTGTGTGTGTGTATGTATATATATATATATATATATATATATATATATATATATTATGTGTGTGTGTATATGTATATATATTTTATGTGTGTGTGTATATATATATATATTTTATGTGTGTGTGTGTATATTTATATTTTATGTGTGTGTGTGTGTATATATATATTTTATGTGTGTGTGTATATATTTATATTTTATGTGTGTGTGTATATATTTATATTTTATGTGTGTGTATATATATATATTTTATGTGTGTGTGTATATATATATATATTTTATGTGTGTGTGTGTATATTTATATTTTATGTGTGTGTGTATATATATATATATATTTTATGTGTGTGTGTATATATTTATATTTTATGTGTGTGTGTATATATTTATATTTTATGTGTGTGTATATATATATATTTTATGTGTGTGTGTGTATACATATTTTATGTGTGTGTGTATATATATATATATATTTTATGTGTGTGTGTATATATATATATATATATATATATATATATATATATATATATATTTTATGTGTGTGTGTATATATATATATATTTTATGTGTGTGTGTGTATATATATATATATTTTGTGTGTGTGTGTGTATACATATTTTATGTGTGTGTGTATATATATATATATTTTATGTGTGTTTGTATATATATATATATATATATATATATATTATGTGTGTGTGTATATATTTATATTTTATATTTATATTTATATTTTATGTGTGTGTGTATATATTTATATTTTATATTTATATTTATATTTTATGTGTGTGTGTATATATATATATATTTTATGTGTGTGACATTAAACCAATTGTTTATTCTATCATGATTCATATAGAGCTTGTGATTTTAAACAATGTTCCAATTTACTTAAATTCTCTTTGTTGAAAAAGGATACCTAGGTATGCTCAGGAGCCATTGATTGATGGTTGCACATGTATGCCTCATGTTATTGGCTCATCCAATGCTTTCAGCTAGCTCCCAGTAGTGCACCGCTGCTTCTTTAACAAAGGATACCAAGAAAATGAAGCAAATTAGATAATAGAAGTAAATTGAAATGGTTTACAATTGCAGGTTCTACTTGAATCGTGAAAGAAAAATTGAATGTACTTATTTTGGTGCACATTTTTTTTACCCCTTACACTATGCTACGTCTTTAGTCTCGCAGACCCAACATGCGCAAATTTAGGCCTAGATTTGGAGTTTGGCGGTAGCCGTGAAAACCAGCGTTAGAGGCTCCTAACGCTGGTTTTAGGCTACCGCTGGTATTTGTAGTCACTCAAAAAAGGGTCTAACGCTCAGTTTTCAGCCGTGACTTTTCCATACCGCAGATCCCCTTACGTCAATTGTGTATCCTATCTTTTCAATGGGATCTTTCTAACTCCGGTATTTAGAGACGTGGCTGAAGTGAGCGTTAGAAATCTAACGACAAAACTCCAGCCGCAGAAAAAAGTCAGTAGTTAAGAGCTTTCTGGGCTAACGCCGGTTCATAAAGCTCTTAACTACTGTGCTCTAAAGTACACTAACACCCATAAACTACCTATGTACCCCTAAACCGAGGTCCGCTATTCTATTGGCTGATCGGAACAGCCAATAGAATGCGAGCTCAATCTGATTGGCTGATTGGATCAGCCAATCGGATTGAACTTGATTCTGATTGGCTGATTCCATCAGCCAATCAGAATATTCCTACCTTAATTCTGATTGGCTGATAGAATCCTATCAGCCAATTGGAATTCGAGGGACACCATCTTGGATGACGTCCCTTAAAGGAACCGTCATTCTTCAGTTGGACGTCGCCGGATGAAGATGGGTCCGCGGTGGAGGTCTTCAGGATCGAGCCGGTCCTCATCGGATGAAGATAGAAGATGCCGCTTGGAAGATGATGGTTGCCGGTCCGGATCTACTCTTCTTCCCGGATAGGATGAAGACTTTGGAGCCTCTTCTGGACCTCTTCAGCCGCCGGATGATGGATCGCCAGCCCCCGCTTGGGTTGGATGAAGATTTTGGAGCCAGGACGGATCGGTGAACCTGGTATGGTGAAGACAAGGTAGGATGATCTTCAGGGGCTTAGTGTTAGGTTTATTTAAGGGGGGTTTGGGTTAGATTAGGGGTATGTGGGTGGTGGGTTGTAATGTTGGGGGGGGTATTGTATATTTTTTTTTACAGGCAAAAGAGCTGAATTCTTTGGGGCATGCCCCGCAAAGGGCCCTGTTCAGGGCTGGTAAGGTAAAAGAGCTTTGAACTTTAGTAATTTAGAATAGGGTAGGGCATTTTTTATTTTGGGGGGCTTTGTTATTTTATTAGGGGGCTTAGAGTAGGTGTAATTAGTTTAAAATTGTTGTAAGATTTTCCTTATGTTTGTAAATATTTTTTTATTTTTTGTAACTTAGTTCTTTTTTATTTTTTGTACTTTAGTTAGTTTATTTCATTGTAGTTATTTGTAGATATTGTATTTAATTAATGTATTGATAGTGTAGTGTTAGGTTTAATTGTAGGTAATTGTAGATATTTTATTTAATTAATTTAATGATAGTGTAATGTTAGGTTTAATTGTAACTTAGGTTAGGATTTATTTTACAGGTAATTTTGTTATTATTTTAACTAGGTAACTATTAAATAGTTATTAACTATTTAATAGCTATTGTACCTGGTTAAAATAAATACAAAGTTACCTGTAAAATAAATATAAATCCTAAAATAGCTATAATATAATTATAATTTATATTGTAGCTATATTAGGATTTATTTTACAGGTAAGTATTTAGCTTTAAATAGGAATAATTTATTTAATAAGAGATAATTAATTTCGTTAGATGTAAATTATATTTAACTTAGGGGGGTGTTAGTGTTAGGGTTAGACTTAGCTTTAGGGGTTAATACATTTATTAGAATAGCGGTGAGCTCCAGTCGGCAGATTAGGGGTTAATAATTGAAGTTTGGTGTCGGCGATGTTAGGGAGGGCAGATTAGCGGTTAATACTATTTATTATAGGGTTAGTGAGGCGGATTAGGGGTTAATAACTTTATTATAGTAGCGCTCAGGTCCGGTCGGCATATTAGGGGTTAATAAGTGTAGGCAGGTGGAGGCAACGTTGTGTAGGAGGCAGATTAGGGGTTAATAAATATAATATAGGTGTCGGCGGTGTTAGGGGCAGCAGATTAGGGGTACATAGGGATAATGTAAGTAGCGGCGGTTTACGGAGCGGCAGATTAGGGGTTAAAAATAATATACAGGGGTCAGCGATAGCGGGGGCGGCAGAATAGGGGTTAATAAGTGTAAGGTTAGGGGTGTTTAGACTCGGGGTACACGTTAGAGTGTTAGGTGCAGACGTAGGAAGTGTTTCCCCATAGCAAACAATGGGGCTGCATTAGGAGCTGAACGCTGCTTTTTTGCAGGTGTTAGTTTTTTTTTCAGCTCAAACAGCCCCATTGTTTCCTATGGGGGAATCGTGCACGAGCACGTTTTTGAGGCTGGCCGCGTCCGTAAGCAACTCTGGTATCAAGAGTTGCAGTGGCGTTAAATATGCTGTACGCTCCTTTTTTGGAGCCTAACGCAGCCATTCTGTGGACTCTCAATACCAGAGTTATTTTAAAGGTGCGGCCAGAAAAAAGCCAGCGTTAGCTACGCGGGTCGTTACCGACAAAACTCTAAATCTAGCCGACAGTGGCCTCGCTTCCATTGAGTCGTAATTCAGTTTGCGTGCACTCGCAAACCGTTAAATATGCTGTCGAAAGCAATAGCGTTTAACGACTGTTTCCAATGGCGCGTTATACCTCAATATCGGCTGCCGGACTTCGGCTGCCGAAAAGATTTTCGCGTCCCATAGAAAGTAATAGAAGCCGTTAATCGATAAATTATACCAGGTTTCCATTGAAAGCGCTAACCGTTAATACACTGTCGGAGGCTGTCGATACATTGAGAAATATTACCCCCAGCTCAACTAGGTGTAAAGGAGGAAAAAAGAGCCTTTTGAGGCCTGTTTCTCATTGAAATTGCAAATCACAAAAAAATTATGAGTGTTTCAATGTACAAATAACATTATATATGCTACATTTATTGGTCCTATGTATAGGAATATTTGCACCCATGTTGTCATAGAAATTTCAATATGTATGTGCATATAAAAATATATGCAAGCACCACAATTATGGAACGACCTCCCGCACACTTTTAAACCTTCCCCATGCCTAATATCCTTTAAGAGATCCCTCTCTACATATCTCAAAACAGAATGCACCTGTCATTGTTGATTATATATTTCCTACCTGTTCTATGTTAAATTTTTGTGCATATATCGTGTATTATTATTGTTTTTTATTTTATTGTACCCATTGTATCAATGCAATGTTTTGTGGACCCAGGACATACTTGAAAACTATAGAAATCTCAATGTATCTTTCCTGGTAAAATATTATAAAAATAAATAAAATATCTACCTATTCAAAATGAAACCTTTGCCCAGGGATGCTATATATAATCTCAATACATATAGAAAAATAATTCAAAGGAAATAAGTTGTTTATCATGAAGATGAGTTTTATTATTACAGATTTACCCTCATTCAAATGTAATTTTCAATGTGAAAATCATATTTATTCAATACAAAACGATGACACATTAAAGTTATAATGTGTCATAGTACTAATATTTATAAAATATATGTAATGTCATGTCTGCTAAAGCAGATAATACATTTGCAATATTTAGACTATTAACCAAAATACATAAGTGCTTAATATTACATACTTCAAGAGATATGAAGTATTGTCTTTAACATGGAGTTATTGAAACATTTTAAAATTGCATTGTGCATTGGTCCCAGGGAGAGTCTGTGTCTGTTCATATGATGTCAATTAAAATGTATTAATCACCTCTATATCATGGCAATCACATATATGTTGTGTATACATCAGTGCTTAAATATCATAAAGATACATTTATCTAATTATTCTAAATATTGAATAATAATCTTGACAAAAAGGAGTGCATTAGTCATGATAGGTATTAGTCATGATAGGTATATATTTCAGATATTACATTCCACATAGGACTATAAGAATGAATGCAAGGTATTTGGCCATATCAACAGGAAGGAGTATTTACTTTTCAACTCTTCTATAACTGTATAACCCTTATTAGCTTCATCTGAAGGAGCAAACAACATATGCTTGTGGAATATAAATCATAACATTTACACATGTCACGTTGACTAATGTTAGAGAGCATATACTGTATAAATTTCAGACACGTATCCCCAAGTATTCTTAAACGGCATAATATCCTCAATAAAAGGACACATAAATTTATCAACAATGTACACCTGCATATTAATTGACATCATGTGAAATAAAAATGAATAAAGCTGTTAATTTTTAGCAGATAAACAGCTATTAGAATAATATTAAGATATATGTTCAAATTTGGATTAGAAAAATGGATGCATATTTATGAGATGAAAATCGCACTTAAAAAAGTGCTTTAGTGCAAAAATTAGATATGATATATCTTGGGTTGAAAAAAAAGAATATTAATTAATTCTTGCGGCGGGATTTTGACTTTGGAGGAGAGGTACTTAG
>NC_069505.1:67539185-67544185 GCF_027579735.1 Bombina bombina
CTTTACAAAGAAGCTTCTTTTTTTAAAATACTTACCATTTTGTTACGATAAACATACCGCTGATTCTCTGCCCGCATCTCCTTCTTTATTTAGCTTATTCCAATTGTAAGAATGCCAGATTCATCATCAATATGCTCAATACAGGCAATGGGGCCTATATATCAAGCTCCAAATGGAGCTTGACGCCCGTGTTTCTGGCGAGTCTTCAGACTCCCAGAAACACAAGTTATGGAGCAGCGGTCACAGCGGTCTGAGCAGGTGGACAGGAATCACCGGAATTCAACCCAATCGAGTATGATCAGGTTGATTGACACCCCCTGCTGGCAGCCGCGAATCAGCAGGGGGCGGCGTTGCACCAGCAGCTCTTGTGAGCTGCTGGTGCAATGCTGCATACAGAGAGCGTATTGCTCTCCACATTCAACGAGGTCTTGCGGAGGATTAGCAGTATGTTTACATGCAGAGGGTCAGCAGTATGTTTACATGCAGATGGTCAGCAGTATGTTTACATGCAAAGGGTCAGCAGTATGTTTACAGGCGGAGGATTAGCAGTATGTTTACATGCAGAGGGTCAGCAGTATGTTTACAGACAGAGGATCAGCAGTATGTTTACATGCAGATGGTCAGCAGAATGTTTACATGCAGAGGGTCAGCAGTATGTTTACAGGCGGAGGATTAGCAGTATGTTTACATGCAGAGGGTCAGCAGTATGTTTACAGGCGGAGGATTAGCAGTGTGTTTACATGCAGAGGGTCAGCAGTATGTTTACAGCAGAGGATCAGCAGTATGTTTACAGACAGAGGATCAGCAGTATGTTTACAGGCAGATGATCAGCAGTATGTTTACAGACAGAGGGTCAGCAGTATGTTTACATGCAGAGGGTCAGCAGTATGTTTACAGGCAGAGGATTAGCAGTATGTTTACATGCAGAGGGTCAGCAGTATGTTTACAGCAGAGGATCAGCAGTATGTTTACAGGCAGAGGATCAGAAGTATGTTTACAGGCAGCGGATCAGCAGTATGTTTACAGACTGAGGATCAGCAGTATGTTTACAGCAGAGGATCAGCAGTATGTTTACAGGCAGAGTATTAGCAGTATGTTTACATGCAGAGGGTCAGCAGTATGTTTACAGCAGAGGATCAGCAGTATGTTTTCAGGCAGAGGATCAGAAGTATGTTTACAGGCAGAGGATCAGCAGTATGTTTACAGACAGAGGATCAGCAGTATGTTTACAGGCAGAGGATCTGCAGTATGTTTACAGACAGAGGATCAGCAGTATGTTTACAGGCAGAGGATCAGCAGTATGTTTACAGACAGAGTATTAGCAGTATGTTTACATGCAGAGGGTCAGCAGTATGTTTACAGCAGAGGATCAGCAGTATGTTTACAGGCAGAGGATCAGCAGTATGTTTACAGGCAGAGGATCAGCAGTATGTTTACAGCAGAGGATCAGCAGTATGTTTACAGACAGAGGATCAGCAGTATGTTTACAGGCAGAGGATCAGCAGTATGTTTACAGCAGAGGATCAGCAGTATGTTTACAGCAGAGGATCAGCAGTATGTTTACAGACAGAGGATCAGCAGTATGTTTACAGGCAGAGGATCAGCAGTATGTTTACAGACAGAGTATTAGCAGTATGTTTACATGCAGAGGGTCAGCAGTATGTTTACAGCAGAGGATCAGCAGTATGTTTACAGACAGAGGATCAGCAGTATGTTTACAGGCAGAGGATCAGCAGTATGTTTACAGACAGAGTATTAGCAGTATGTTTACATGCAGAGGGTCAGCAGTATGTTTACAGCAGAGGATCAGCAGTATGTTTACAGGCAGAGGATCAGAAGTATGTTTACAGGCAGAGGATCAGCAGTATGTTTACAGACAGAGGCTCAGCAGTATGTTTACAGGCAGAGGATCTGCAGTATGTTTACAGACAGAGGATCAGCAGTATGTTTACAGGCAGAGGGTCAGCAGTATGTTTACAGGCAGAGGATCAGCAGTATGTTTACAGCAGAGGATCAGCAGTATGTTTACAGCAGAGGATCAGCAGTATGTTTACAGACAGAGGATCAGCAGTATGTTTACAGGCAGAGGATCAGCAGTATGTTTACAGACAGAGGATCAGCAGTATGTTTACAGGCAGAGCATCAGCAGTATGTTTACAGACAGAGGATCAGCAGTATGTTTACAGGCAGAGGGTCAGCAGTATGTTTACAGGCAGAGGATCAGCAGTATGTTTACAACAGAGGATCAGCAGTATGTTTACAGGCAGAGGATCAGCAGTATGTTTACAGACAGAGGATCAGCAGTATGTTTACAGCAGAGGATCAGCAGTATGTTTACAGGCAGAGGATCAGCAGTATGTTTACAGGCAGAGGATCAGCAGTATGTTTACAGACAGAGGATCAGCAGTATGTTTACAGACAGAGGATCAGCAGTATGTTTACAGGCAGAGGGTCAGCAGTATGTTTACAGGCAGATGATCAGCAGTATGTTTACAGGCAGATGATCAGCAGTATGTTTACAGGCAGAGGGTCAGCAGTATGTTTACAGGCAGAGGATCAGCAGTATGTTTACAGGCAGAGGATCAGCAGTATGTTTACAGGCAGATGATCAGCAGTATGTTTACAGGCAGAGGATCAGCAGTATGATTACAGGCAGATGATCAGCAGTATGTTTACAGACAGAGGATCAGCAGTATGTTTACAGGCAGAGGATCAGCAGTATGTTTACAGGCAGATGATCAGCAGTATGTTTACAGGCAGAGGGGCAGCAGTATGTTTACAGGCAGAGGATCAGCAGTATGTTTACAGGCAGATGATCAGCAGTATGTTTACAGGCAGAGGATCAGCAGTATGTTTACAGGCAGAGGATCAGCAGTATGTTTACAGGCAGAGGGGCAGCAGTATGTTTACAGGCAGAGGATCAGCAGTATGTTTACAGGCAGAGGGTCAGCAGTATGTTTACAGGCAGAGGGTCAGCAGTATGTTTACAGGCAGAGGATCAGCAGTATTTTTACAGGCAGAGGGTCAGCAGTATGTTTACAGACAGAGGATCAGCAGTATGTTTACAGGCAGAGGGTTAGCAGTATGTTTACAGGCAGATGATCAGCAGTATGTTTACAGGCAGATGATCAGCAGTATGTTTACAGGCAGAGGATCAGCAGTATGTTTACAGGAAGAGGATCAGCAGTATGTTTACCGTAACAAAATGGTAAGTATTTAAAAAAAAGAAGCTTCTCTGTAAAGTTTAATGACTTAAAGTGCCCATGTTTTTAAGATTATTTTTAAATACTGTTCTTTAAATCATTAAACTTTACAATCACAGGCTTAATTAATCTGTGCTTATAAAGTTTGTACACAACCCATCAGCATCTAGACTATGCAAATCTTGTTTCTAATCTGCTCTCAGTTCTCTGATCTAATCACCTGCGTCTCACTTCAGTTCTTAATTCAACTCTATGGGGTTGATTTATCATAGTGCGAGTTGACATGATATGATGTAGTGTATCATGTCCACTGCACATCGATAAATGCCGACAGCATACGCTGTCAGCATGTATCATTGCACAAGCAGTTCACCAGAACTGCTTGTGCAATACTGCCCCCTGCAGATTCACAGCCAATCGGTCACTAGCAGGGGGCGTCAATCAACCCGATCATACTGGTTGATTTCTGTCCGCGGCCTCAGAGCAGGCGGACAAGTTATGGAGCATCAAGTTATGGAGCAACGGCTCACGCAGAATCAGGAGCATCAAGCCCCTGTAACTCTTGCTCATTTCTTGCTTCAGTTCTGTGTAACTGTAAAAAAATATATTCTTCCACCCAGTAGAACCGCCCCCCCCCCCCCGCACTTTCTAAAAGAAAAGTATTAATCATAAGAATGGTTAGTTCTCATTCTACGTTCTCTATTAAAACCGCTTATATTCCAGAAAGAAACAACAGTGAAGTATCCGCTCTTAGTGCAAGTTGCACGCAGGATACCTGTAATCTATTGCCATTTGATTACAGGTATCCTGTGTGCAACTTGCACTGAGCGGATACTTCACTGTTGTTTCTTTCTGCAATATAAGCGGCTGCTATTCCTCTGCTACAAGAACGGTCCTGACCAATAGGATCCACGGGTTGAAGACAGCGCCCACGTTCTGTGACATCATCAGTCACACACGCGCCTCTACGGAGGTGAAGATCTGGAAGCCGTTTGAGTCGGAAACAGTACTCGGAAGAAAAGGTAATACATATCCAGTTATTACCAGAGCTTGGGGTCAAGTTATTAGTGACTTACTACTGGGGGCCCCTATATTTATCTGAAATCTGGTTATAATCTACATCAGAGACTTTGTTTCCCTATGGTGGCAACTATTCATATGCTTTCTTTTTTCTAGCCCTTCTACATATTGGAGACGTCCGATTTCAATATAGACTTATGGTCATTGTTTTTAATTTTTAATTTGTTTATTTTTAATTTGTCTAATTTTTAATAAATTTTGCATAGCCACATTTTTATTATCTACTCTGATGATATTATTGACTTGCATCCACACACCTTAAGCTTGAGCGCTCCCCCATATACACTTTTTTTTCTGCTAACTTGCTCTTTCCCTATTGTGAGGGACTATAGGGTTGGATAGGGTTGGGGGAGTTTGGTGTTTCTCCTGTTCACACTTCTTTCCATACGTTTTAACCTTTTAAGGGCAATGCCCATCCAAATGCCCTTTTCAGGGCAATGGGGATCTTAGGTTTTTTTTAGATTAAGTTTTTATTTAGGGGGTTGGTTGTGTGGGTGGTGGGTTTTACTGTTGGGGGTTGTTTGTATTTTTTATTTACAGGTAAAAGAGCTGATTTCTTTGGGGCAATGCCCAGCAAAAGGCCCTTTTAAGGGCTATTTATAGTTTATTGTAGGTTAGGGTTTTTTTTATTTTGGGGGGGATTTTTTATTTTCATAGGGCCCTTAGATTAGGTGTAATTAGTTTAAATCTTTGATAATATATTTTTTATTTTTTTTA
>NC_069505.1:67549185-67636685 GCF_027579735.1 Bombina bombina
CATTTTTAGAGACCCATTTCTCATACACAGATTAGTGTCCCTCACCTTCACAGCAAAGAGACTAGCTTTACCAGGATTTCTAATTTCCACATTCTTTGATTTAGTGCACTATAACCCAAAAACTAAGGATGGTTATTTCTATAGTAACAATATACATTTTATCACTTGGTGTCATGTTTTTATACTCATTTACCCTTTAAATTCAGCCAGGAACTCTAATCATTATGTGCTATATAAGGTCCCTCCTCCTTTTCACCTTTGCTTGGTAACTGGTAAGATGTTTGCACCTAATCCTTGTAATCTCAAACTAAAGCCTGTAATTCCTGTGGTACTGATAACTCCTACCTGCTTGTCTGCCAGAAGCTATCCTGTTGTTATCCAGGATAGTAGTTTTGGTCCTATTTCGCTAAGGAGTTTGTTCCAGTACATCTCTCCTCTGACACATCCTTCTCCTGCTGTTCACCCGGTACACAGGTCACAGAATAGTGCTGGGTGACATTATCTTCCTGCTCGCGGCTCCTACGCTTTCACTACATGCATCAGGCTGCTGGCTCTGCTCTGCTTTTTGGATTCCTCCTGCTTTCCACTATGGATTTCTCCTGCTCTTCACTACGGATTTCTCCTGCTCTCCATCACGGACTTCTGCTGCTCTCCATTACGGATTCCTGCATCTTACTCCCACGACTGTGAGTAGTTGTGTTACTCCAGGATTAAAATAGCGGTCCCTGTGCTATCCTGACCGAACTATATCAGGTATCTCTATATCTATTTCATGACTGTATTAGCTGTGCCTGAGGTGTTGGGTCTGTGAATTGATGCTCACCTACTTAACTGCATTTATATCTAAAGACTGCTTACACTGCTTTAGCTACTTTAACCTAACGCTTCAACCTCATGTATACCTAACTGACTTTCTTTTAATTGGCAAGAGTCCATAAGCTAGTGACATATAAGATATACAATCCTACCAGGAGGGGCAAAGTTTCCCAAACTTCAAAATTCCTATAAATACACCCCTCACCACACCCACAATTCAGTTTTACAAACGTTGCTTCCTATGGAGGTGGTGAAGTAAGTTTGTGCTAAGATTTCTATGTTGATATGCGCTTCTCAGTATTTTTAAGCCCGATTCCTCTCAGAGTACAGTGAATGTCAGCGGGATGTGAAGGGAGCATCACCTATTGAATGCAATGGTTTTCCTCACAGGAGATCTATTTAGTAGGTTCTCTGTTATCGGTCGTAGAGATTCATCTCCTACCTCCCTTTTCAGATCGACGATATACTCTCATATTCCATTACCTCTACTGATAACCATTTCAGTACTGGTTTGGTTATCTGCTATATGTAGATGGGTATCTTTTGGTAAGTATGTTTTCATTACTTAAGACACTCTCAGCTATGGTTTGGCACTTTATGTGTTTATATAAAGTTCTAAATATATGTATTGTACTTATATTTGCCATGATTCAGGTTTTCAGTATATTTCCTTTTGCAGACTGTCAGTTTCATATCTGGGAAATGCTTTTTTTTAGGAAAAATGTATTTCTTACCTGGGGTATAGTCTCTTTTTCAAATTGACTGTCTTTTTTTTTTTTTTTAAATCAAAGGTTTTTATTGAGGTTTTTTCATATAACAATGAAATGCAAAATATGTTCTAACATGAACATAACATTTATATGAATATGGATACAATGGAATAATTTAGAAAAAGTTGAGATATACATCCGATAAAACACATTTAGCTAAAGAACCTCAGTTTTTTTTTTTTTTCATTTTGAAGTTTGAATACCTCCAATCTAATTCTATAGGCTGCACTTGAACCCATCTCTAAAAGCGTATGATGCTGGAGGTAGATAGTATGATATAAAGCCACTAATGGGCATGAATTATAACTCTAAGTAAATGTGAGGGTGCGGATTAATACCGCATAAGAAAATTCACCACATTGGGTGAATGGCTAATATATATATAACCCCCCAGGAACTGCCGTTGACCCGGAGGGGGGGGGGGGAAAGAGGTAGTTTGACTATAGGCCGTGTAGATCTGTTATCAGCTTTTGTTCTAAGATGACTCTATGCATACTAATATATATCTTATTGCCATACATATTCTACATCTAAGTACTAAGCACTAACGGAGCCTTCCTGTACTTATTGCTTCTTTTATGCTGTACCCAAACATTATTCTTTTGAGAACGTTAGTTGTTTATAGTTGTTTATAGATTATTATCACTAACTTGGTAATATATAGAATGAATCGCTCTCTTTGCGAGGGGAGGACACTTAATATACATAGCTGAAGAGCATTAAGCATATAGGAAATAACATTTTGCATATAAAAGTATACATGCATTGCAGATTCCCGCAAATATTAATATCACGCAGCTTTCCCAGTGCAAAAAAAAATAAAAAATAAAAATATATCTAGATAGGATCTCATGTGTCAAATGAAAGGTGGTGGTAAAGGAGCATAATACTATTATCACATAATGTTCTGTAACACCTGTGAATAATGCCAAATCCGCTGGTTCGGCCGCAACCAGCAGGGCAGGCTTAGATTAACATGTTGGACCCTTCTAAAGAGACACTCAATAGACATAGATATTGCAGTATCCTGATACACAGCTGGCGTGGCTATAGTGGTCTTTCCATCTCAACACAAATAAAAAATGTACACGAGATCGGTATCTATAAGGTTAGACAAGCCTAAGTGAAAGGCTTGAGAAATATATAAGTTAAGGGGTGTCTAATCCCAAGTAGCATAAAGACTTAAAATGGGGAAAAACACAACCACCCAAATACAACAGAGTGAGTGAGAAGTAGAGAACTACAGTATAATAAAATGGTGACATAAGTGACTCAAATACAATATGATAACCTAATATTTCATCTAATACCCATCGGCTTGCTATGTTTCCCAGCTAACATGTAGTGAAGTACTTACAAATGAGGTTATATGTTACACATTATTATGCTGGAAACAGAACGGTCTCAGCCTTGTATTGAGAGCATATAGGGAAGGGAAAACAAAGGGTTAGAGCAAAGAACAAACAGAGCATACATTATATTGGGCTCTTAGTAATAGCATGTAGGTATAAACAGAACAGAACAATGTGGCTTCACATACTAAGTCATCCAAACATATGGGAACATATACTAGAACATATGTAAGTGAATTATGGGCTGAATCCTATAGCTGTATTCAGCACAAGTGGACACAGCATATAAATAGATAGGTCATTGGTCTCTAAAGCTTCTGAGAAGCAAAGTCTCCTTCAACCTGAAGAGACAAAAATCATTTAGCCAATTCCTCTTCTATATGGCGTCACTGACATTGGATCAAGGCCTGCATCCTCCACAGGGCTATGGGCAACTCCTACAATCTTCAGTACTACTCGGGCATATATAAAAATGAGCCGTACCCCACTCGGTAAACAAATATTGTCCAGTAGCTTTCTCGGTTTAATTGCAGCAGCCGGTCTCGGCTCAGGGTACAGATCATGCGGCATGGAGACTAATGGCCACGACAACACCTCCTTCTGAGACAGCCATTCCGGAGTTTCTGCAGTACTCACGGCAAGCGTAACATAATCAGCATGCTATATCGGCCCCGTGAAGGGTAAGCTAGATCTTCCTTGCCGATATTGCTTAATGGCAAGTGGTAGCTGATTTTCAGGGAGTCAGCCGGAGCAAGACCCTTCCCTGTGTCCCAGTGCACACTTCTGGTCTCTCCTCGCATTGCGGAACTTAGTGTTTCTGCAAGATCAATAAAGCAGTTTGCGATTTGCCGATCCAGACCTTGTAATGAGGCAAAGATTAACTCCATAGACTCCTCCATTTTGGGAACAGTTTCAAGCTTAGGACTATAGGCAAGTAATAGCGGAGGTAGGCCAAATTATCCCGCCGCCCGCGGTGTATCAGCTCACATTATATTAGGGGTATCAAACACGGAGTTAGTACCATAAGTCGGCTCAAGCAGAGTGTCTGTCCTTTATGGGTCAGCTGGCAGATGTCTACATAGGAATTTAGCTCATTCTGGCTCGTCAAATATCAGCTTTAATTAGACATGGCCCAAGAGCTCAGAGAACACACGTCTGATCAACTAGGCTGTTGGCTCCGCCCCCCAAATTGACTGTCTTTTAAATTTGCGGGCAGAATTAGGTTTGCGAGGGCGCAAAATGCCAAAGTTTATTGCGTCATTCTTGGTGCAATATTTTTTTGGCACGAAGTTACGTTCGTTGATGCAAATTCATCATTTCCGGCGTCTTAGTCGACGCTGAATCCTTCACAAGGTTGCGTCATCTGTGACGCGAGTGTGTCGTTTCCGGACGTTTTTGGTGCCAAAAATATTTTTCTGTTTGTTGTGCGTCATACTTGGCGCCAACTATTTTCATTATTTAAGACCCCATTCCTATATGCCTCTTGCCTTTTTTCTCTATCAGAGGGCTATGCTGTTTGCATTTTTTTTCCATTCCTGAAACTGCCATATAAGGAAATTGATAATTTTGCTTTATATGTTGTTTTTTTTTCTTACATTTACAATATGTCTCAATCTTATCCTGTCTCAGAAATCACTGTTGGAACCCTGCATTTGTTGTAAACTTGTGGAGGTTATATCACCAGCTGTGGTTTGTAATAGTTGTCATGATAAACTTTTACATGCAGAGAATGTATCCATCAGTAGTAGTTCATTACCTGATGCTGTTCCATCTACATCTAATGCACAAGCTATTCCTGTAAATTTAAAATAATTTATTTCTGATTCTATTCACAAGGCTTTGTCTGCTATCCCACCTTCTAATAAACGTAAAAAGTCTTTTAAAACTTCTGATAAAGTTGATGAAATTTCAAATGACCGGCAACATGCTGAATTATCCTTCTCTGATGGGGATTTATCTGGTTCAGAAGATCCTGCCTTAGATATTGACACTGACAAATCTTCTTATTTATTTAAAAGGGAGTATATTCGTTCTTTGTTAAAAGAAGTGTTGATTACATTGGATATGGAGGAAACTAGTACTCTTGATATTAAAACTAGTAAACGTTTAAATTCTGTTTATAAACCTCCTGTGGTTATTCCAGATGTTTTTCAAGTTCATAATGCTATTTCTGATATGATTTCTAAGGAATGGAATAGGCCTGGTACTTCTTTTATTCCTTCTTCAAGGTTTAAAAAATTGTATCCTTTGCCAGCAGTTACTTTAGAGTTTTTGGAAAAGATCCCCAAAGTTGATGGGCTATCTCTACTCTTGCTAAACGTACTACTACTATTCCTATGGAAGATAGTATTTCTTTTAAAGATCCTTTAGATAGGAAACTTGAATCTTATCTAAAGAAAGCCTATTTATATTCAGGTCATCTTCTCAGGCCTGCAATTTCTTTGACTGATGTTGCAACTTCTTCAACTTTTTGGTTGGAAACTTTAGCACAACAAGTATTGGATCATGATTTGTCTAGCATTGTTAACTTGATTCAGCATGCTAATAATTTTATTTGTGATGCTATTTTTTATATCATCAAATTATTGATGTTAAATCTATGGGGGGTAGTTATCAAGCCGTCTACTTTTCTGGCTTCGCCGGCCCAATACGCCCGCCTAAGCTCGCCTACCTTCGCCGCCGCGGACCTGAAAAAATACGCCTAAGTTATCAAATAAAGCTGTCAAAAAGCCGCGGGGCGATGAGCAGCGGACTGTGACAGTTATCACTCATCCGATCTCGCTGCCCTTCGGCTTTTTCCCAGCTTTATTGCTAGCCTGTCACTAAGCACTCACACTAAACTACACTGTTCTATCCCTATACCGGCGCCCCCGGAACCTCCCGCAACTAAATAAAGTTACTAACCCCTAAACCGCCGCTCCTAGACCCCGCCGCAACTCTTATAAAGGTATTAACCCCTAAACCGCCGCTCCCGGACACCGCTGCCACCTACAGTATACCTAGTAACCCCTATCCTGCCCCCCCCTATACCGTCGCCCTCTATAATAAAATTATTAACCCCTATCCTGCTGATCCCGCACCTCTCCGCAACTAAATAAATAGTTTAACCCCTAAACCGCCGCTCCATGAACCCGCCGCAACCTATATTAAACCTATTAACCCCTATCCGGCCCCCCCTACACCGTCGCCACCTATAATAAATTTATTAACCCCTAATCTGCCCCCCCTACACCGTCGCCACCTATAATAAATTTATTAACCCCTATCCTGCCCCCCACTACGCCGCCGCCGCCACTGTAATAAAATTATTAACCCCTAAACCTAAGTCTAACCCTAACCCTAACGCCCCCCTAACTTAAATATTAATTAAATAAATCTAAATAAATTAACTCTTATTAAGTAAATGAATCCTATTTAAAACTAAATACTTACCTTTAAAATAAACCCTAATATAGCTACAATATAAATAATAATTATATTCTAGCTATTTTAGGATTTATTTTTATTTTACAGGCAACTTTCAATTTATTTTAACTAGGTACAATAGCTATTAAATAGTTATTAACTATTTAATAGCTTACCTAGCTAAAATAAAGAGAAATGTACCTGTGAAATAAATCCTAACCTAAGTTACAATTACACCTAACACTACACTATACTTTAATAAATTATTCCTATTTAAAAATAAATACTTACCTGTAAAATAAACCCTAAGATAGCTACAATATAATTAATAATTATATTATAGCTATCTTAGGATTTATATTTATTTTACAGGTAACTTTGTATTTATTTTAGCTAGTTAGAATAGTTATTAAATAGTTATTAACTATTTAATAACTACATAGCTAAAAGAAATACAAAATTACCTGTAAAATAAATCCTAACTAAAGTTACAATTAAACCTAATACTACACTATCATTAAATTAATTAAATAAATTATCTACAAATAACTACAATTAAATACAATTACATAAACTAACTAAAGTACAAAAAATAAAAAAAGCTAAGTTACAAAAAATAAAAAAATAAGTTACAAACATGTTACAAATATTACAACAATTTTAAGCTACTTACACCTAATCTAAGCCCCCTAATAAAATAGCAAACCCCCCAAAATAAAAAAATGCCCTACCCTATTCTAAATTAAATACATTTCAAAGCTCTTTTACCTTACCAGCCCTTAAAAGGGCCATTTGTGGGGGCATGCCCCAAAGAAAACAGCTCTTTTGCCTGTAAAAGAAAAATACAACCCCCCCCCCAACATTAAAACCCACCACCCACATACCCCTAATCTAACCCAAACCCCCCTTACAAAAACCTAACACTAATCCCCTGAAGATCATCCTACCTTGAGTCGTCTTCACTCAGCCGAGCCACCAATGGAACTGAAGAGGACATCCGGAGCGGAAGAAGTTAATCCTCCAAGCGGCGCTGAAGAAATCTTCCATCCGATGAAGTCATCATCCAGGCGGCGCTGAAGAAAAGTCTTCGGTCCGGCCAATGTCATCTTCAAAGAGGCGCTGAAGAGGTCTTCTATCCGGGCGAAGTCATCTTCCAAGCCGGGTCTTGAATCTTCCTTCCGCCAACACGGAACCACCTTCTTCACCGACAGACTACGACGAATGACGGCTCCTTTAAGGGACGTCATCCAAGATGGCGTCCCCTCAATTCCGATTGGCTGATAGGATTCTATCAGCCAATCGGAATTAAGGTAGGAAAATCTGATTGGCTGATGGAATCAGCCAATCAGATTCAAGTTCAATCTGATTGGCTGATCCAATCAGCCAATCAGATTGAGCTAGCATTCTATTGGCTGATCGGAACAGCCAATAGAATGCGAGCTCAATCTGATTGGCTGATTCCATCAGCCAATCAGATTTTTCCTACCTTAATTCCGATTGGCTGATAGAATCCTATCAGCCAATCGGAATTGAGGGGACGCCATCTTGGATGACGTCCCTTAAAGGAGCCGTCATTCGTCGTAGTCCGTCGGTGAAGAAGGTGGTTCCGCGTCGGCGGAAGGAAGATTCAAGACCCGGATTGGAAGATGACTTCATCGGATGGAAGATTTCTTCAGCGCCGCTTGGAGGATTAACTTCTTCCGCTCCGGATGTCCTCTTCAGTTCCATCGGTGGCTCAGCTGAGTGAAGACGACTCAAGGTAGGATGATCTTCAGGGGATTAGTGTTAGGTTTTTGTAAGGGGGGTTTGGGTTAGATTAGGGGTATGTGGGTGGTGGGTTTTAATGTTGGGGGGGGTTGTATTTTTCTTTTACAGGCAAAAGAGCTGTTTTCTTTGGGGCATGCCCCCACAAATGGCCCTTTTAAGGGCTGGTAAGGTAAAAGAGCTTTGAAATGTATTTAATTTAGAATAGGGTAGGGCATTTTTTTATTTTGGGGGGGTTTGTTATTTTATTAGGGGGCTTAGATTAGGTGTAAGTAGCTTAAAATTGTTGTAATATTTGTAACATGTTTGTAACTTATTTTTTTTATTTTTTGTAACTTAGCTTTTTTTATTTTTTGTACTTTAGTTAGTTTATGTAATTGTATTTAATTGTAGTTATTTGTAGGTAGTTTATTTAATTAATTTAATGATAGTGTAGTATTAGGTTTAATTGTAACTTAAGTTAGGATTTATTTTACAGGTAATTTTGTATTTCTTTTAGCTATGTAGTTATTAAATAGTTAATAACTATTTAATAACTATTCTAACTAGCTAAAATAAATACAAAGTTACCTGTAAAATAAATATAAATCCTAAGATAGCTATAATATAATTATTAATTATATTGTAGCTATCTTAGGGTTTATTTTACAGGTAGGTATTTATTTTTAAATAGGAATAATTTATTAAAGTATAGTGTAGTGTTAAGTGTAATTGTAACTTAGGTTAGGATTTATTTCACAGGTACATTTCTCTTTATTTTAGCTAGGTAAGCTATTAAATAGTTAATAACTATTTAATAGTTATTGTACATGGTTAAAATAAATTGAAAGGTACCTGTAAAATAAATATAAATCCTAAGATAGCTAGAATATAATTATTATTTATATTGTAGCTATATTAGGGTTTATTTTAAAGGTAAGTATTTAGTTTTAAATAGGATTAATTTAAGAGTTAATTTATTTAGATTTATTTAATTAATATTTAAGTTAGGGGGGCGTTAGGGTTAGACTTAGGTTTAGGGGTTAATAATTTTATGACAGTGGCGGCGGCGTAGTGGGGGGCAGGATAGGGGTTAATAAATTTATTATAGGTGGCGACGGTGTAGGGGGGGCAGGATAGGGGTTAATACATTTAATATAGGTTGCGGCGGGTTCAGGGAGCGGTGGTTTAGGGGTTAATACATTTATTATAGTTGCGGTGGGCTCCGGGAGCGGCGGTTTAGGGGTTAATATGTATAGAGTAGCTTGCGGTGGGCTCCGGGAGCGGCGGTTTAGGGGTTAATATGTATAGAGTAGCTTGCGGTGGGCTCCGGGAGCGGCGGTTTAGGGGGTAATAACTTTATTTAGTTGCGGCGGTGTAGGGGGGGACAGATTAGGGGTGTTTAGACTCGGGGTACATGTTAGGGTGTTAGGTGTAGACAGCTCCCATAGAAATCAATGGGATGTCTGTCAGCAGCGAACTTGTACTTTCGCTATGGTCAGACTCCCATTGATTCCTATGGTATCCGCCGCCTCCAGGGGTGGCGGATTGAAAACCAGGTACGCTGGGCCGTAAAAGTGCTGAGCGTACCTGCTAGTTTTTTGATAGCTAGCAAAAGTAGTGAGAATGTGCCGTACTTGTGTGCGGAACATCTGGAGTGACGTAAGAATCGATCTGTGTCGGACTGAGTCCGGCGGATCGATGCTTACGTCACAAAATTCTACTTTTGCCGGTCTCGAGCCTTTGATAACTAAGGCGAATCAGCCTTGCCACAAATACGCTGCGGAATTCCAGCGTATTTGAGGTTGACGGCTTGATAACTAGGCCCCTATGTCTTTAGCTATTTTAGCTAGAAGAGCTTTGTGGCTTAAATCTTGAAATGCTGACATGACTTCAGATTGCTATCTCTTTCTTTCCAAGGTAATAAGTTATTTGGTTCGCAGTTGGATTAAATAATTTCAACTGTCGCTGGGGGAAGGGAGTTTTTTTGCCTCAGAATAAAAGACCTAAGGGTAAATCTAGAGCTTCTAATCATTTTCGTTCCTTTCGACAAATAAGGAACAGAAACCTAATCCCTCCCCCAAGGAATCTGTTTCCAATTGGAAGCCTTCCTCAAATTGCAATAAATCCAAGCCATTTAAGAGATCAAAGCCAGCCCCCAAGTCCACATGAAGGTGCGGCCCTCATTCCAGCTCAGCTGTTAGGGGGCAGATTAAGATTTTTAAAAGATGTTTGGACCAATTCGGTCCAAAATCAATGGATTCAGAGTATTGTCTCTCAGGGTACAGAATAGGACTCAGAGTAAGACCGCCCTGTGAGAAAAAAAATTTCTCTCACGCATCCCTGCAAACCCAATAAAGGCTCAGGCTTTCCTGAAGTGTGTTTTAGACCTAGAGTTATCGGGGGTAATCATGCCAGTTCCATTTCAGGAACAGAGTCTGGGGTTTTATTCAAATCTATTCATTGTCCCAAAGAAAGAAAATTCATTCAGAACAGTTTTGGATCTAAAAATTTTGTATCAATATGTAAGAGTACCAACTTTCAAATGGTGACTATAAGGACTATTCTGCCTTTTGTTCAGCAAGGGCATTATACAGTATGTCCACAATAGACTTACAGGATGCATATCTTCATATACCGATTCATCCAGATCACTATCAGTTCCTGAGATTTTCTTTTCTAGACAAGCATTACCAATTTGTTGCTCTTACTTTTGGCCTAGCGACAGCTCCAAGAATCTTTTCAAAGGTTCTTGGTGCCCTACTCTCTGTAATCAGAGAGCGGGGTATTGCTGTGTTTCCTTATTTGGACGATATCTTGGTACTCGCTCAGTCTTTACGTTCTGCAGAATCTCATACGAATCAACTAGTGTTGTTTCTTCAAAAACATGGTTGGAGGATCAATTTACCAAAAAGTTTGTTGATTCCTCAGACAAGGCTAACCTTTTTAGGTTTCCAGATGGATTCAGTGTCCATGACTTAGTCTCTAACGGACAAGAGACATTTGGAAAGGGACATTATACACTCATTTTTTCTTTGAATAAATGTTTTGTAGATGATCTATTTTTAAATAGCATTGCTCTGATTTTCAGACTCCTAACCAAGCCCCAAAGTTTTATGTGAATACCATCAGCTACCTTCTCCAGCTTGCTCCTGCTTGTGTAAAGGTTTTTTTCATATGCAAAAGAAGGGGGAGGGGGGAGTGACTTATTTCCCACTTGCAGTGGGCTTTCCAGCTACCTTTTCAACAGAGCTAAACTGAGAGCTTCTATGTAAGTTTTTAAACAGTTTTATACTGGATTTTTAATATCAGTACCTGTGCATCTTATGCTTTATAGTAGTGTCTATTACATGCAGTTATATGAAAATGAGTGTATACTGTCCCTTTAAAACAAACAAAAAAACACTCACTTCATGACAGGTTAGGTGGAATCTTTTCTTTTCTAGATTCAATATTCACATTACATACAGACCGGGAACTAAAAACACTAAAGCTGATGCCCTTTCTAGAAAACTAACCAGGCCTGACTATCAGACAACTCCTTCAACTATAATACCACATAACTGTATTATTGTTTTGACCACTGATCAAGTCATACACTTCCAAGAATCTCAACTTCTTGACCCACATTTACCATTGAAAGTTTTAAGAAAAAGATCTGACGGGTTGTACTTCCACCATAACATGGTCTATGTACCTGAAAAACTTTGTGCTGATATTCTTTATGCAGAAATTAATCTCCCATTGCTGGACAGCCTGGTTTCCAAAAAACCATTCACCTCTTAAGAAGAGATTTTTGGTGGACTAAAATGTTAACAGACGTAAAGGATTACATTAAAACTTGTCCAACTTGCACTACATGTAAACCACAAAAAAAGACAACCATATGGTCTTCTGATATCTCTTCCTGTAGCAGACAGGCTTGTAAGGACATTGCCATTGATTTTATAGTAGAACCTCCGGCTTCATCCAACTACAACACTATAATGGTAGTGTCATGAGATGCAGGACATATGCAGGACACAGCAATGATGGTACAACTCTATTTTATTACAGAGCATAGCAATACACATCCAGACAGGTTGATTGTACTAAACTAACTGGACACAGACACCGGACCTAAGCCCCGCCCACATGCTAGTGACATCACATCCTGCTCTCATCACATCTTCC
The DNA here is from genome assembly GCF_027579735.1 of Bombina bombina. Lineage (NCBI taxonomy): Eukaryota > Metazoa > Chordata > Amphibia > Anura > Bombinatoridae > Bombina > Bombina bombina. The sequence goes on from NC_069505.1 coordinate 67,561,445, forward strand.
CCTTTTTCAAAGGCAAAGCATACATTCGCATATATTAAATAACAAGGTACACCAACAGGGTGTACAACAACATTTTGTTTTAGAACATTATAAAACAGATAGATTAGAAAACATGAACAAATAAATTACATCCTGACTTGGACATCGGGGTAGACTACCCTAGTCCACAGTGACCATGGGATTATTCTGCCCATACTTCCGGTCACTGTTCTAGCTAAAGTCAGTCCCTGTATCGGGCCGGAAGCCTCACCACTCTTCCGCTTGATGTAACTTTGCATGAACTGTCCTCTGATACAGAAGATGGTGAACAAGAGTCTGCTGGAGGCAAAGATATATCCCCGCTATGATCTTGCTGAGGGGAAGGCACCTCTCTTAGAACAGGGGATCCCACCGGCGGTGGTACTGAGGTATCCGGTTCCAGACTCTCAGGTACAGGCTGAAGATGTCTTCGGTTACGGCGTGTAACCGTCCCTCCCTCTGTAAGGACTGTGTAAGACCTTGGTTCTGGAGAGCGGCCCCACTACCGTAGCAGGCGTCTTCCATTTCTTCTCATCATCCAGTTTAATTCTGACACTTTGGCCCGCTTTCAGTTCCTGTAAAGGCCTGACAGAATGTCTCCTGTCGTAGAAGAAACGATAACCCTTTTTGGCCTCTTCATCCCTCCTAAGGACTTCGTCCCGAGGAACAGGGCCAGGCGGCTTGAAGACACCCACTGAGGGTAAAGTGGTGCGAATCTGGCGTCCTAGCATCAGCTGTGCCGGGCTAAACCCGGTGGCTTGAATGGGCGTCGCCCTGTATGACAAGAGGGCTAGGTACGGTTCAGATTGCTTTAGAATGAATTTTGTTGTTTGAACTGCCCTTTCAGCCATTCCGTTGGCCTGCGGATAATGTGGACTTGACGTGGAATGTACAAAATCATATTCCCTGCTGAAAGCACTGAACTCTGTAGAAGCGAACTGCATGCCATTATCACTCACCAGCTCCATTGGAATGCCCCAGCGGGCGAACAAGCTCTTCAGGCGAATGATAACGGCCTGACTTGTGATATCATTCAGGGGTGCTATTTCCAAATACCTGGAATAGTAGTCGATAACAACAAGAAACTTTTTCCCGTGCAGTTCGCACAAATCAGCAGCTATTTTCTGCCACGGCCCCGCAGGCAGCGGAGTAGACATTAAGGGCTCCCTTCTCTGAGTAGGCCGGCGTTCCCGGCAAAAGGCACATTGAGACACGTGATTTGCAATGTCGGAACTGATCCCAGGCCACCACACAGCTGTAGCTGCTCTTTCTCTGCACTTTGTAATGCCTAAGTGGCCATCGTGAATCCTGTTTAACATCTCCTTCCTCATGCTGACAGGAATTACAATACGGTCTTGGAACAGCACCAACCCCTCCAGCTCCGTGAGCTGCGACCTCTCTGGCTGGTAAGCATTTAAAGACATCCAGGCTGCCCGGCTCTCGGGCCAGCCATCTCTTATGTACCTTATAACTTCTTGCAGATCTGTGTCCAAATATGTCTCTTTCTTTATCTCTTCCAGTTTCCTTGAAGAAATGGACTTAGAGGCCAGAACTGAATCAACATACACTTTTACATCCGACTCTGTGGAGGATTCTTCAGCAGCAGCCAGCGGGAGCCTGGACAGTGTATCCGCCACAACCAGCTGCTTCCCCGGCACATGCACTGCCTGAACATTGAACCTGAGCAGTCTCATTAAAAGTCTCTGGCATCTCAAGGGTGTTTTGTTGATGTCATAAGAATTGATAAGAGGGACTAGCGGTTTGTGGTCAGTTTCCAGACTAAATTTCTCCAAACCCACTAGATAACGCTGAAAGCGCTCACAGGCCCAAACTGCAGCCAGGCACTCTTTCTCAATTTGAGCGTATTTTGACTCTGCAGCCGTCAGTGTGCGGGAACAGTAGGCGATGGGCTGTAGTTTGTTGTCATTCAGCTGCAGAAGTGCAGCCCCCAACCCATAACTGCTTGCATCAGCACTGACCACAGTCTTTTTTGAAGGGTCGTAGAACCCCAGCACTGGGGCAGACCCCAGCAGGGACTTAGCATGCAGGAACGCTTTTTCTTGTGAGGGTCCCCAAACCCAGGCAACATCTTTCTTAAGCAACTCTGTGATAGGGTGCAAAACTGTAGATAAATCTGGAAGAAACTTGCCCACGTAATTTACAAGGCCCAATATCTGTCTCAGCTCATGTACATCAGAAGGGCTTTTCATCTGTTCAATAGCCCGAATTTTCTCGGGGTCCGGCTTGATGCCATCCCCGTTGATAATATGCCCAAAGTAGCATAATTCAGTTTTCCTAAAATGACATTTTTCTTTATTCAGCTTCAGCCCAGACTCTTTGATAGCCTGCAGCACACAACTCAAACGCTGATCATGCTCTTCCACTGTAGACCCATACACTAGAATGTCGTCCATGACGACTGCTGTGCCCACGTGGCCACTCAGGAGAGAACTCATTTCCCTCTGAAAGATCTCAGGAGCGGAGGATATCCCAAAGGGAAGTCTGCAGAAGCAGAACCGACCTACCGGAGTGATAAAGGTAGTCAGTTTGCGGCACTTTGGATCCAGGGGGATCTGCCAAAAGCCGCTAGAAGCGTCTAATGTGGAAAAGAACTTCGCCCCAGCCAACTTCGGGGCTATATCTTTTAATGTCGGCAGCACAAATCTCTCCCTCTTCACTGCCTCATTCAACCTTTTCAGGTCCACACAGATGCGCACCTTTCCGTTTTTCTTTGCAACTGGAACAATGGGGGCACACCAATCAGTTGCTTCAACAACCTCTTCAATAACCCCCATAGACTTCATGCACATGAGCTCTTTCTCCACTTGAGGCATGAGCGGGAACGGAATTCTACGAGGAGTAGAAATACTGTACGGGACTGCGTCACTTTTAAGTGCTATACGGACAGGTTTGCAGCTCAGTAGGCCCAACTCGCCAAACATATCTTCAGAGATCTCATTCACTCTGGCCACGAGGCCCAAGTCACAGGCTGCTTTTCTGCTCAATAAACTGTTAACACACTGACCTCGGATCACATGCACCCACATGGTGAACTTCCTTTGTTTGTACTCACAGCTGGCAAGAAATTTCCCCACACAATCAATGCGGGCCACCAGGACTATGAACATTTGTAGTAACCTTCGCCAGCTGGGGCGTGTCGAGGCAGTTTTCATAAATTCAGCAAAAGACATTACAGTGATATCTGCTCCTGTGTCAATCTTAAAATCAACTTTGGCTCCCATTACCGTAAAAGTAACTTTCCAATCTTCCTCTGAGCTTGTCCGTTCCACAACAGACCCCACAAAAGACACTTCCTGACCCTCCTGGTCACTGTCCACCTGCATCTCCTTAATGTATTCAGTTTTACACACCACTTCAAAATGGCCTATTCTGTTACATTTTCTGCATCTTTTATCTCTGGCCGGGCATATAGCACTCTGATCATGAGCCCGGTAGCACCGTGTGCATCGGCCATGTTGCGCCCATCCACTTCTAGGCCTTTCCAGTACTTTAGATCTACCGCTCACACTGTGCCTTTCACTAGTAATTTTCCTAGACTGTTGCACTTCATCCACAATACTCTCAGACCTCAGATCAGCACTTTGCTTTTTCACCAGTTCACTCTGGCGGGCCATCCTAATAGCCCCGTCTAACGTTAAATCAGGCTCTAACTGCAGCTTCAGGGAGACTTCAGCATCTGCAATTCCAATAACTATTCTGTCTCTGATTTGCTCTTCTTTAGCAACACCAAACTCACAGAATTCAGCTAATTCATACAGGCTGCGCACAAATGACTCCACAGATTCTCCCACACGCTGATTACGTTTGTGAAAACAAGCTCTCTCATGAATCACATTTCTCTTGGGCACAAAGTGGGCACTGAGTTTATCCATAACTATATCAAAGTTAACTTCGTCCCCTTCTTGGAAAGTAAAAGCATTGAACACTGGCTCTACATCTTTCCCCATAGAATATAAAAGAGAATTAACTTGTACTTCACCACTCTCCTTGTTCAGTTTGGATGCAATTCTGAAGCGCTGAAACCGCTGACGCCATGTGGGCCAAGCTGCAGGCTGAGAAAAGTCAAAAGGCTCAGGTGGGGTAAACTTTGACATCGTCATCATCAGAAACAAAAGCGTAGTCCAGAACTTCTGACACCATGTCATGAGATGCAGGACATATGCAGGACACAGCAATGATGGTACAACTCTATTTTATTACAGAGCATAGCAATACACATCCAGACAGGTTGATTGTACTAAACTAACTGGACACAGACACCGGACCTAAGCCCCGCCCACATGCTAGTGACATCACATCCTGCTCTCATCACAGGTAGTAGTAGATTTGTTCCCCAAAATGGCACACTTTGTTCACAGTCATTCCTTACAACAGCTTCAGAAACTGTTACTTTATTCTTGAATTACATTGTTAAATTACATGGCCTTCCTACTACTATCACTTCAGATAGAGGCTCTCAGTTCACCTCTAGATTCTGGACTCAGCTCTGTGAATCACTACAGATACAAAGGAGATTGAGCTCTGCCTATCATCCCCAGACAAATGGGCAAACAGAGTGCACAAACCATAGTTTGGAGCAATATCTTAGATGCTACTGTACATCAGAACAAGACAATTGGGTTTCTTTACTTCCAACTGCAGAGTTGTGAATTCTTCAACCCTTGTCTCCCCATTTTACGCAAACTACAGTTTTCATCCTAGTTTCCACCTTTTTCCACAAACTGAGACTTCATCCCCTTTGGTTAATGTTATCATCAATAACTTACCTTCAGATTTTAAAACATGGCAGCAGATTATTCACTTGGCTCAGGCAAGGCAGAAACATTATTATGACCTTAGAAGAAGACCAGCTCAGGAATACCACATTGTAGACTTAGTGTGGCTCTCAACCAAATATTTGAAATTGCGTATTCCCAGCAAAAAGCTTGGGGGTCTATTTGTGAGTCTTACTGCATTCATCCCATGTTTCATGTCTCACTTCTTAAACCATATAACCCACTCAGAACCGTCACTTCTACTTCTGTGTATCCCGTACCCTTGAATGAGGACATTGAGTATGAGGTTGATTCTATCCTTGACTCACGATACCACCATAATGTCCTGCAGTATCTAGTTCATTGGAAGGGTTATGGTTCTGAGGAAGACTCTTGGGAACCTTCCTCCAACCTATCAGCTCCTCGAATAGTGTCCATCTTTCATAGGAGGAACCCTGACCGACTTAAGCCTTGACCCACGGAGTGGCTCCTTTAGGGTGGGAGTTCTGTCATGTTTTATACTCATTTCCCCTTTAAATTCAGCCAGGAACTCTAATCATTATGTGCTATATAAGGCCCCTCCTCCTCTTTACCTTTGCTTGGTAATTTGCATTGGTAAGGTGTTTGCACCTAATCCTCGTGATCTCAAACTCCCATAATGAGCAGAGTACAGAAAGATAGTATTTAAAAATGTTATGGATCAACAACTTGCTTATATGATTTTCAACAGATGCACACAGCAGATGTTTGGATATAATCACAAGACGTCTTATATAAGGTTAATTAATTAGCATTCCTTAGGAAGACTGAGATTCAGTCATCACAGATCATTTTATGCAAAGCTGGTGATGTACGACTGTATATTTGGCTTTTTTTTTTTTATTGAGGTTTGTAGCAAAATAATCTGCCACATTACAATATGAACAGGTATAATAACAATTTTTGTACCTTATAAAAAATAAATATACAACAGTGAGTTACATAAGTACTATAATATAAACAGATTCAAATAACAACCTATAAACCTAGGAATTATAGGCAAATATATCCTAAACCTATTTTTATATATTTATAGAGACCTCCTTTGCTATTCATTGGTCACTCTTGGACCCTTACGTACTAATCAGTATTAACGGAGGTACGCTAGAATGGTATAACATTTTATGAACCTCCCGAGTAATATATGGGGTACTAAAGAACCATGGACTATATCTTGGGTGGCCAGAGGTGAAAAGTCTATAGTGATATACGGTCACTTTAGGACCATAGCACATAATCTGTATTCTGTAGTATAGCATAGAGTTCTTAACTAATATTTTTTTCCCTAGTAAATGTTCCTCTCTGTATTTAGAAGATCACTCTTGGATCTGACTATTCAGATATCTCAAGAAAGAGGAAGTTAGCAATTGATAAGATCACTCTTGGATCTTATTATATAAAGTAAAGATTAGGAGCATCAGCGGGCACGAGCCGCTAGGAGTTTAACCCAGTGAACCAGCTGGGCAAAACTATGACCATATATATGAGCAAAAGGCATGTAATGGATATGGAGGGAGAATATTCTAATATGGGTATATGTTCACAGGTCCCTTAGTCATGAGTTGTTACTCTAATCTGCATAGCTAAAGCAATAAAGCATCTCATGGACAGTCGTAACTGTTGGGGGCCCTAATTTTGATTACAATCTCTAACATCCTGTTAAGTATGCAAATCTTTATGCCAGCATAATCTAATACATGTGACTATTTCTGACAACCTACTACCAGGAGTACCGAGAGTATCACATCAAATACTACTATATATAAATGTATGTCTTTGTTATACTAGTTGACCCCTTCAATCGTTGTGTTTACCCTGGGCTCTAAATTACTGAAATGGAAATTTAACTGACAACTATAAATGTATAGTGTACATGAGATCGGTGTCCAGTCCATTATAGACCTAACAAAATAGTGGGATCTCAGATAACTATGATATTAAAGGGACAGACTAGGCCAAAATAAACTTTCATGATTCAGATAGGGCATGTCATTTTAAACAAATTTTCCAATTTACTTTTATCACCAATTTTGCTTTGTTCTCTTGGTATTCTTAGTTGAAAGCTTAACCTAAGAGGTTCATATGCTAATTTCTTAGACCTTGAAGGCCACCTCTTTTCAGAATGCATTTTAACAGTTTTTTCACAACTAGAGGGTGTTAGTTCCTGTATTTCATATAGATAACACTGTGCTCGTGCACGCGACGTTATCTGGGAGCAGGCACTGATTGGCTAAACTGCAAGTCTGTTAAAAGAACTGAAATAAAGGGGCCATTTGCAGAGGCTTACAAGATAATCGCAGAGGTAAAAAGTATATAAATATAACTGTGTTGGTTATGCAAAACTGGGGAATGGGTTATAAAGGGATTATCTATCTTTAAAAACAATAACAATTCTGGTGTAGACTGTCCCTTTAACCTGGGTTTTTAACTGAGAAAATAATTCTTTCAACTAGGCATATCCCTAAAGAAGCAAACATAAGCAGTTGAATATTAAAATACATATGAAATGGAGGGGCAAAGCTAGCCACTGAAGAGAAGAGACGCACATTTCAGGAGCTCCTAAAAAATAATTTGATTTGGGGGTAAAAGTAATAGTTTTCAGCTTAACATCAGATCTAGGACTTCACTTGGGCAGACCAATCTGTATAGAAACCCATTTTAGGAGATTCAGAACTTATTAAGGCATGTGAGGACCGTGATTGTTGATCCTACAGATGCAGCCTGCTTTGTGTGGAACTTAATATTACGCATTTAATTATGGAGGACTTCTATCGACAGGCCCTAGTCCTGATTGACAGCTTTGCGGGGAGGATGCACAACAACCTGGATAGCCTGCACCTTGTGAGCAATTTTGATAATATACAGAAAACTGATGCGCTATATACAATGGCGACTACCATGTGCCCTACAGCAACCACAAACGCTACTGATCTGGTCGATCACATGTGGGAAGTCATCGAGGAGAATGAAGAGCCACTTGAGGCATTGCAGATCGAAAATCCCTCCTGTGAAGAAACAACACACGGGGGAGAGCATTATCTGAACCCTGGTTTGCGTATTTGCAGAGGACAGATGATACTGAGCCTAATTACGCCAGACCAGTTACCTGTTGCTCCAGAGTTTACCCCAGAGATGACTTACTCAGCACCGAACGAGCTATGGATACAGGTCCCATTGAATCGATAATAACCCTATCCTCACAGGCTTATTACTTCAGCATCGAGTCACAATCTTTGGGCACTGGACACGGATGCATCCCTAATCTTGCCTGTTTTCAGATTTGGCCAGTGAGAGATCCGGGTTTGTGGCCATGTGCGCAGAGTGTGTGCGTGGCTTCCACAGTCGGGGCCATGTCTGGGAGATTCTCCCTCTACTTCGTGATGGCAGTGGTGGGCTCAATGCGATGGTGACATATGCACGGGCTGAAGAAGTGCTGTTTTGTAGATGCAGCGCTTTAGTCCTAGATGGCTTTGAAGATCAAGTGTTCCAGGGTGAAGGACTATCGTTAGGTCTTGGGCTGCCTTGACCTATTTTGAAGGCAGGCTAATATGGTCAATTAGTGAAAAATGGTTACTGGATATCTCTTGAATGAACTTATCTTTAATTGTTTGCATATTACATTATCATTAAACTTTTTCTGTTGAAGTGTGATAAAGTGGACTATGTTTCTCAAAACCCTCTTAGTCATCTATGGACTTGTGAATGTGGACTAACCCTTCATTATTGGTATTTCATTACCAGTGTGAACACTCATTAAAGGAAAAATGGGGTTACTCTCTATGTGTGGGCTAAACGTGAACATAAGCTGTCTATTTTCACAGCCTTATTCTAGTTTAAATTAGTAGCTTACATTCATGTTTACTATATTCTGTTTGTATGTTTCACTATGTTGCAGATAATTTTATTTTTTTTAAGGTTACTCAGATTTGCAGTTTCTATATCTGATTTTATTAGGTCATATAGAACTATATCGTTTGAGCCATATATTTTAAAACAAGTTATAATGCAGAATTTGGCTTTAAATTAATATTCCTGGATATAAGATGCAATAGCCATTTTCCACCGCTAGAGGGGAGTCATGGTTTAATTATAAATTGTCACCATAATGTTTTGTGCTCCATATTTCTTTGTACCCCCCATACCCTTGGCACTTGGTACCATGATATCCATAATATGGTGGCGTTTATGGCACCTAAGTGTTTCTTAAAAAACTTTCTATTTAGAGAATATTTCCCCCCCACCCATGTCCCCCTCAGTTCATGTATCAATTGTATGTATTTGTCTTTTTTTGCTTTAAAGCACTACAAGACCCTTTATTTGAGTAAATACCCAGCACAAACAATGGTTAGTCTACAAACAATAATACACTATAAAGTCCTGGACACCCTAGAATCCCCTTTATTTTTAGAATGAGAGCTGCTATTTAATTACCTTATAGATCACCTTTACCACAACCTACTAATCACTAGTAACTCATTTGATATAGTATAATAAGCCCAATAGCTCCCGTCTTATAATAATAATAAAAAATTAAAAAAAAAAAAGGGGGAGAAAAAAAGGCTAGACTCATAACCCCCCCCCCCCCTTCTTATAGTACTCTGGTCTTCTTTTAGATTTAACCAGAGATCTATATCGCGGTTTTCCTCGACATATACCACACTTATTATTATATTCTATCTCAAAGCTATCCATATATGCTCACAGCAAATTTCTTTTTACCGGTAATACAGCTATGCATCTTAATACCATGGCCTGTAATATTCTTGATAGAGCTCATTTGCCAATTAGTTGACAAGGGAGAACAGCTGGAGATGAGATCTATGATAGTTAACTTTTATACAACCATAACAATATACACAGGTTTCTGCAAAAGGGTATGGTCTGTATCTTTGTCTGAGTAGTGTTGGAGGCTGGTGCTCACCCAAGGGCCCTGGGTGGCATAGGATTCGGAGGATACTACTTATTTGGACTGTTATGGTTTTTGCTCTCCCTAAAAGTTGCTGTGTCATAGACCATTCTCTCGTGTCTATCCCATATGTACAGGTACTGTGTAATTCTGTAAACAAAGCTGTTGCTACTGGTAATGTTTATATGTTATCTATAATAACTGTAGGACATCTTAGAGCGACTATTCCGCCTAAGTATATTGATATTTTAGTCTTTGTTGAACATGCGGAATGGAGATCTCCCATATAAATATTTGTATATATGTTTATGTTGAGCATATTCTTTCATATACTTTATAATTATAGGATAATTGTGCATTGACACCTCTTATAGGTTTCATTATGTTATTATATGCATTTTTCTCTAAAATTGTCCTGATAATACTTGTTGGGTTCTCCCATTTATATAACTCATTATTAACAGACTGAGGTCCAAAGGAGGCCTCTAAATTTACAGAGAACTTTCCCATCCTTTAAATTAAAAGAAAAAAGTGATGTCTATATTATGTAAATAGAAATGTATTTTTGATGTAACAAATCCAACTGTATATTTGCATCAATGTCCTTGATGGTGTTCTATCTCTAAGAATGTTACTAATGCTCTTTGAAGTATTACATGTATGTAATGTTACCTTTTTCAACCTCAAATAAAAAATAATAATAATAATAATAATAAAAATAAAAAAAAATACATATGAAATGTGTCCAAGATAATAGGAGAGTGGGAAGTCTAGGAGTACAGATACTTATAATATATAGCGAAACCTTATATATTCTCCATAATTGTAGTATATATATTGGTGTAAAACGCTCCACCTAATCGTTGTATTAACAAACACATTTTCCTTTTCCAATTCCCCTTAAAATCCTTACTAAGGCAGCCAACCATTCCCATCTCAAGTGGAGAAATGACATACAAGCTAGTCTCAATAACCCTAGCAAGGTATAAATACTTAACACATTAGACATAATTGCCAAAAATATCCATATTAGTAGTATGGTTCTGTATATAGAGCCAGAACTGGCATAAATCCCAATAATAATCGCTACTGCCTAGGGTGGTATACATGTAAAACTTGAACTGACCATAGAACAGTCAATATTAACTTTAGTAACAAAATAATTAGGTTTGACAATGTTAATATATATAAACTATTACTCTGAGCATAGGAGATAGGATAGAAATACAGTTTTAAGGAGTCTATTTACTTTACGTTTGTCTTTAATAAAGACCTCATCCTATGCCGCATTGAAAGAATGTAACTGAAAACATTGCTCGAGGTCTCTGTTAAGATTACTGCAGCTTTTACTGTATCTTTGCACTAACCTTGTCTCATTATATGTTAGAAGTGCTGCAGCTTTAAGCTCAGCTCACCACACCCCCTGGGTGTGTCCCTGGGTCTCTGTGACATCATCAGAAGCCATGTTAGTTTTTACTGATGGAACCTGCTAGAGAATAAGCCATGTGTTGTAGCTAAATAACAAGTTATCTAAAGTTCCTGCTGCAGAGTCTTCATGATATGTGCAAGAGACATCCGACAACAAGAGGTAACAGCACACAACTGCAATGTTCTAATCTGACTACACAGAGAACCATAACAGCTGGCGACGAGGATCTGTGGTCTGACCCTATAATGGCATCTATATGGCAACCTTACCTGTGTTTGCAGCAGACACAGACAGATGGGACACATGGGTTGAACAGTTTGAGCTATATTGTACAGCAAATAACATAGGAGCTGATAAGCAAGTGGCTGTGTTTCTGACAACTATAGGGCTCAGCAGCTTACACTACATTAAGGGACATTCTCTCACCAGATAAACCTAATGCTAAATCTCTGTCTGACCTGATCTGCCTGTTATCTGACCACTACCTACCTAAGCCTCTAGAGATATCAGAACGCTTTAAGTTTTACACACGCAAGCAATTGCCAGCATGAGGACATTTAACATTATGCGATCAGTTTAAAGAAACTAGCAAGTAGCTGCAGATTTGGTGATTATTTAAACACTGCTTTACGTGATATGTTTGTTATTGGACTCATGGACTGTACAGTACAAAAGAGACTATTAGCAGAGGATGATTTAACACTAAAGTGTGCTATAGAGATAGCTACTGTCATGGAACTTGCTACTAAAGATGCACAAATGCTCCAGGCCCCAGAACAGGCAGTTTGTGATAAGGAAATAGATGTTTTTCATACAAGTATGCACCTAAATAAACAGAATCCAGCTAGGACAAGGGTCACAGACAGTCTGTTACAGATGTGGTGACACAAATCACACAGCAATGCCTGCCAAGTTTAGGAACAGCACCTGCTATGGGGTGTGGGAAGATTGGTCATACAAAGAGAGCATGCAGGAATTTCCTTAGACAGAGATAAAAGTAAGAAAGGCAGCAAGTCACGTGCGCTTTTCATGTGCAAGTAGATTACCTCACACTAATCAGAGGAAGACAAACCATTATACACATTACAGATTCTACCAGCATTGAAAATAAAATTCCAGAACTGCAAGCAAAGGTGAATATAGCTGGTAGACCTCTCATTATGGAAGTTGATACAGGAGCAGCAGTCTCTGTTATCACAGCTGCTGATTGGAACCCGCCTGGGATTAAGGCAACCACTTGTTCCAACAGCTGTCACCATCGCAAACATATTCAAATGAAAATAATAAAGCCTATTGGGTGTGTATCACCTACAGTGACATTTAATGGTATAATTAAAAAGCTACGCCTCTACATTTTACCTAAAGGAGGACCACCTTTGTTTGGTAGATCCCTGGATCCAAGCATTGGGCATGCCAAAGTTACCACAACAGTTACCGCTTAACAAACTGCTGGACCAAAGTGGGAATTCAAATTCTTCTTGGATCAATTCACTAAAGCACAAATATAAGACTGTATTTGATGGGAACCTAGGTTTAGTGAAAGACAAGCAGATTCAGCTTCACCTAAAAGAAAATGCTATTCCAAAATTTTTGTAAACCAAGAGTTGTACCATTTGCACTTAAACCTAAAATTGAAGCAGAACCTAGAAAGACTACGAAATCAGGGGATTATTGTTCCAGTGTCTAGCAGTGAATGGGCTTCCTCAATAGTTCCTGTCAGAAAAAAGAATGGGGACATTCGCATCTGTGGAGATTTCAGAGTGGGCCTTAACCCTCAATTACTTGTCTATCAGTATCCTTTACCACGGATTGAAGAATTGTTTAGTTCTCTGGCAGGGGGTGAAAAATTTACAAAAATTGACTTGCATCAAACATACTTACAATTAGAGGTGCATCCAGACTCCAGACACCTGTTAACTATCAACACTCACAAAGGACTTTTTCAGTATAGGCGGATGGTGTTTGGCATTGCCCCAGCACCTGCAGTGTGGCAACGGATAATGGATGAGATCTTGGCAGGTATTCCACATACCCACTGTATGTTAGATGACATGCTTATCACTGGTGAAAATGATGCTGCTCATAAAGCCAATGTTGAAGCTGTTTTACAATGCCTACAGGAATTCGGACTGAAAGTTAACATGGAAAAGTGTGAGTTCTTCTGCAAGAGTTTAGAATATTGTGCACATGTAGTGGACAAGACTGGTCTACACACAACTGCTGAAAAAGTGAAAGCGCTGGTCATGCTCCCACCCCAGTTAATGTATCTCAGCTACGTTCTTATTTGGGGTTGCTCAATTACTATCACAGATTTTTACCAAATTTGGCTCATTTACTATATCCACTACACCGTCTTTTAGATAGTAAAAACCAGTGGGCCTGGACTGACTTATGTACACGAGCATTTGAACGCTCTAAGCAGCTTCTTCTGGAATCAAGACTCCTTGTCCACTATGACCTTAAGAAGCCTTTGGTACTAGCCTGTGATGCTTCACCATATGGTTTAGGCGCAGTACTTTCACACATTATGCCAGATGGGTCTGAACGCCCTGTGTCTTTTGTGTCCAGATCTTTAACTCCATCGGAGAGAAATTATGCCCAGATTGATCGGGAAGCTTTAGGAATAATTTTGGCTGTGAAGAAATTCCACATTTATATATATGGCAGACCTTTTACTCTGATCACGGATCATAAACCACTTTTGTCCATTCTGGCACCCTCAGAAGGGTATCTCCAACACAACAGCTGCTCGACTTCAGCGCTATGCACTTCAGCTGGCGGCTTACAACTACTCCATTAAATATCGATGCCACAGTGATAATACGTGTGGATATGTTTTCTAGATTACCAACATCTTCTAAAATCATAGAAACCCCTCCACAGCCTGTAAATTTAAATTCCAAAGTGATTGCTACTTATACATGCTCTGATTCTACCTTACAGGAAATCAAGTCTTTTGTTCAACATGGGTGGCCTAAAGTAGTTCGCTCTGACCTTCAGCCATATTTACAAGAAAGAAGGAAATTGTGCATGACTCAGGCTGTCTGTTATGGGGGTCACGAGTGATAATTCCGAATTACTCGCAAACAGTTAGCATTAAAGTTACTACACAGCTCACACCAGGGTGTAGTAAAAATGAAGCAAGAGCACGAGAATATTTTTGGTGGCCTAAATTGGATACAGATATTGCTTCTTATGTAGCTGCTTGCAATGCATGTGCACAGACACAGCGGAATCCCAGCAGGGACACCTCAAAAACTTGCCATGGCCAAATGAACCTTGGACAAGAATCCATGTTGATTTTGCAGGGCCAGTGGATGACGAATGTATTTGGTGGCTGTGGATGCTCATTCCAGTGGCCAGAAGTAGTTCAAATGTCAAGTACTACAACACAACAAACCATTGTCGTTCTTTCCAGTATGTTTGCAAGATTTGGACTGCACAAACTTTAGTCTCAGACAATGGTCCACAGTTCATATCACATGAATTTGAAACATTTCTAGATACAAATAACCATCAAACACTGTAAGACAGGCTCCATATTTTACAGCCTCTAATGGACAGGCTGAAAGATTTGTACAAACTTTAAAACGCCACTTAGCTGTTCTCTCACAAATCAAAATTAATCCAAACTCCCTTTCTAATTTTTTGTTTAACTATTGAAACACACCCCATGCCACTACTGGGCTATCACCTGCAATGTTAATGTTTGGAAGACGCCTGAGAACTCCACTGGATAAAGTTAGACCAGAACATCCCACACAAGTGTTGAACACTTCTAGCGTTTCAGAATTTGTTATTCATGACAGAGTATGGGTTAGAAACTACAGTGGCCCAAATAAATGGATTCCAGCTGTCATAATACAAGGCATGGGCAACAGAATGTTTAAAGTTCAACTACAAGCTGGTGGTACAGTTTCCCGCCATGTAGAACAAATGAGACATAGATCTCAACCAGCTACACGAATATCAAATGATTCAGATGGTGAGGATATCTGGCATGGAGTGTGGTGCCCACCTGAGTCTTCTGAGGATGAAAATGCAATGAACACAACGAAACAGATCACCTCAGATGATTCTGTCCAACAACAAAATATCACAGGTGATCAACAACCATTGGGTACTCCTCCACAGACAATTTCTCCTGAACCAAATACTCTACGGCCCTCTAGAAACAGAAGGCCACCTTCTAGATGGCAATGTGAGGATTCAGTGAGAGATTATTCAGCAAGGAATGACCTAATCCGAAGGCGGACTTATCGCAGAAAACATAACTGTGACTAAAATCTAGGCTGCGACCTAGGTCTTGTGCACATAGACTATAGAGATAAACTGTTCTAAGTTCAAGTGTATGGTTTAGTTACTTGTTGTATGTTACAATATTATCCACTGTCTGTTCTTTATTTATTTATTTATTTTAAAACTTTATTTATAATCCAGATCCATCACAATATGGAAATCACAGTATGTAATACATCAGAATTTACATTTGTAAGATACAGAGAGGGAATTCGACAACCCACTTCCCCCACAATCTGAGGGAGAGAGCCTTCCCCAAGTAGGATATCTCCACACTGAGATGTTAATCTGGTTCTTTTTCATTTTTTTTTTATAAAACATCAAATAACTAATACAAACCATAAAACAGTAAATGTATGGCCTAAACAATCCTATCAAATCAAATCAAATCGTATCCTTCCACTCCAGGGGGGGGGTAGGGATAGGGTTTAGGGAGGGGGGGGACTGAGCTCCCCGGCACCTTTATCAAAGGGAAATATAGTCTACTACTAAACTAGGCGTATGTGGTCAGGTTGGTAGAGGGGGGGGGGGGGGTGGGGGGGGGGGTTGGGGACAGAGAAAGACACCATTTCCCTCTCAAATTTTCCTCCATGATAAACGTTGAATTGCGAAAGGGATAAAGTATTCCTATGTCTTACTTGTGGAGAGATTATACAGTAATATGGTTCCCATTTGTGAATATAAGATTTTATTCTTTATCAAGATCTCCCTGTACGTCCGCCTGCTCCACCAAGGCCTGTGTGTGTATCGCCCCCAACAGTTTCTTGAAGGGCGGGGCCCTATCCTTTACCCAATACTGCATGATTAGTCGCCTAGAGAGCAGAATCACAGAGTTCAGAAATTTCTGATGTTGAGATGTAATCCCCAGGTCTGTCAGGAAAATAATGATGGAGGGAGTTAAAGCTATCTCTTGCTGGAGTACCCTCTGGAGCCAAAACCTAATTTTGCCCCACAGTCTTTTTAGTTTGGGGCAGTCCCATATCAAGTGTATGAGGTCAGGTGATGCAAGGGAGCACTTGTTACACTTGTCTACTGCCTGAGGGACCCACCTGAGTCTTAGTTTATGGAGGATATATGCCTGATGTATTAGTTTAGTGTGTGCCTCTCTAGAATAAGCTGAAAGGGTAGTTGCCCTTACTCTCTGAAAGCTATCTTCGATCTCTTGTGCCATAATCTGTATGTCTCTTGTCCCCTGCCATTTGTTGTGTATTGTTTGAAGGACAGGCTGTTCTAAGTGACTTGTGATTTCGTTATATATGCAGGTTATGGAGTATGATCCTTGTTTCGTCACGCGGACTAGTCTGTCCAAGCTAGAACTTACTTTAGTAAGCTGATTATCTGAGATGAGAGCCCTGACAAATTGCCTACACTGAAAATATGCGAACATGGTATCAGCAGGGATAGCAAAGGTTTCTCTTAGCTCCTGGAAGGGGAGAACCTGAAGTGTGTTAGGATTGATGAATTGCGCAATAGAGGTCAGGCCAGAGGCCCTCCATCTCTGAAAGGCCCTGGTGGTGAAGCCAGGTATGAATGTAGGGTTTCCCTGTATGGGCAGGTATTTGGTCACTTTATGATCACTACTCCAGAATCGGCATAGCTTGTGCCATGCTCTCAACGGCTCTCTAAACAGTATGTTCTGAGAGATGTGATGGGGTAAGGCAGGCAAGGTAGAGTGTGGGAGGTAGGCCAAGTTCAGCGGTGATGCACAGTCCGCTTCTACAGCATGGCTAAAGTATTCAGATCCGGCCAACCAGCCAAGAACTAGCTTAGTTAATGTTGCCCAATTGTACCACTGTATGTTCGGGAACCGAAGTCCCCCCGCCTTCAGTGGCATAGATAGTCTGGTTGTGTTGATCCTGTGCTTTTTTTGGTTCCACACAAAGGAGGCAAAAGTAGAAGAGATAACCTGTGGAGCAGAAGAGGAAGCATTTGCAAGGGGTACAAGATTTTTGGTAGTATTACCATTTTCAATAGATGGATTCTACCATGAAGGGAGAGGGGAAGACCCCTCCAACCCCGGATGGTGTCCTGTGAACTGAGTATGACTTTTGGGATATTAAGGTGATGAATCCTTGTGGGGTCCACATGTAAGTGAATCCCGAGGTACTTAAAGGACCCATCTGTGATCTTGAGACTCGTGTTCTGTAGGGAGGTGCCTCCCTGGTTTTGAAGCCAAGTGACTTCAGATTTGTCCTCATTTATTTTGTATCCAGTAAAGGTACCAAATTTTGTCATTATCTGTAGTATTTGAGGAACATTAAGATCAGGGTTACTAATATATAGCAAGAGGTCGTCAGCGAACAGTGAGATATGTAAACACTGTGCGTGGAGTCTAAGGCCAGCGCAATGTTGTTGGATATAGCAAGCCAGCGGCTCAATGGCAAGATCGAATAGGAGTGGGGACAGTGGGCAACCTTGCCTTGTGCCCCTTTCTAGCTTAAAGGAGGGGGAAAGACCACCATTGATGATGATGGATGCCGAGGGTGAATCATATAGTCTACGTATAGCGTCCAAGAAGTGGCCTGTGATACCAAAGTTTATAAGCGTAGTGTATAGATGATCCCACTCCACCCTATCGAATGCCTTCTCGGCGTCGACAGAGAGGAAACAGGCATCCTGTAGTGGGGCGTCTGTCAGGTTATTTCGGGCTTGATGGTAGTGTGCAATGACTGCCAGTGCTTTGCGTAAATTAATAACTGATGATCGGTGTCTGACAAAACCCGTCTGGTCTGGGTGGACCAGCAGTGGCAGAACTTCTGCCAGCTGATTAGTGAGAATTTTGGTCAACTTATAGTCCCCATTTAATAAAGAAATCGGCCTATAAGAGGACGGCAGAGTCGAATCCCTATCCGGTTTGGGAATGACGCATATGTTAGCATCGGTAAATCTAGAGTCCAGTACAGACTTCCCTGCTAAATAATCGGAAAAAAGCCTCGCCAAAGTGGGCGCTATCGCAGGGCATAGGATTTTATAATACTCTGCAGGGAGACCATTGGGTCCCGTCACCTTCCCTAGTTTGATGCTTCGTATGGTATTCACGACTTCTTGTGTTTGGATAGGGGCATTAAGCGTAGCCAATTGTTCCTGGGTCATGGTGGGGATAGTGACATTGCGCCAGAATGATTGTTTATTATGTTCTGATATATCCTGCTTAGTGTATAATTTAGTGTAGTATGACACAAACTCTTTCATTATCGTAGGGGTGTCACTGCAAAGACCCTTATCTGTAATGATTGCTGGAATGTTAGATCTAGGGGTGACCACTTTGACCATGTTTGCCATTATTTTTCCCGCCTTGTTCCCGTACCTGTAGAATCTCTCCTGCCTATGCAGTGTGTGTATATTATCCACCATTTGGATATGGGTGTCTCTTTCTTGCTTTAAGTTGTAATAGTGTTGCCTCGATTGGTTGGTCGGATGTTGCAGATATGTATTATATGCATCTGTGAGATTTCTTAGCATTTGATCAGTGAGCCTCTTAGCCTGTTTCTTATGGTGTGAAGTGTATGCTGTAATTCTCCCCCTTAGCACAGCCTTTGAGGCGTGCCAAAAGAGATCTGGGTTGTCGTGGTGTTGGGCGTTATCTGCATCGTAGTCTATCCAGTATGAGAGTAAGTTTTGGCGGAAATCTATATTGTTGTAAAGATGGGAAGGAAACCTCCATGTTTTGTGTAGATTGTCAGAGGGGGTAAAGTTTAGCACCAATGTGATAGGGGCATGGTCTGATATGGTGATGGTTTGTATTCTAGTTGAGGTTATAAAAGGGGTGAGGCCAGGAAACGTGAGGAAGTAGTCAATCCTGGACAGTGTGTGGTGTGATTTAGACATACAGGTGTAGTCTCTAACCTCCGGATTACGCAATCTCCATAAATCGACCAATCCCAAACCCTCCTTAAGTTTTAAAGTAATTTTGGATTCATTTTTCTGTCTCTGAGAGCCCTGTTTTATGTTGGAGGATTGTGAGGGATTTAAAAATCTATCAAGTGGGGATAGTTGGGCCATGTTAAAGTCCCCTCCCATGAGGATTTGAGAGCTATTACGTTTAGTTAGGAGTGATTGTATCTGGGACCAGAAGTGGGGAGAGAGATTGTTCGGCCCATAGACACTACAAAGTATATAGGTTTTGGAAGATATATGCAAGTTAGTGATGATATACCTTCCCTGCACATCGATATGTGTATCTGTAAACTCTATTGGTAACCCTTTCCTGACCAGGATCGCCACCCCCCTCTTTCTGCCTGTCGTTGGCGTATTTATAACTTGCCCCACCCATCTAACCCTCAGCTTATCGTGCTCTTCCTGTGTCAAATGAGTTTCCTGCAACAGTGCAATGTCTGCATGGATTGAATTGAGGTAGTGGAGTATTTTGCTTCTTTTAGCTGGAGAGGTGATACCTCCAACATTCCAGGATACTACATTATAATGCTGCGCCATCATCTAATGAAAGTATGGAATGTTCCTCCTAGCCTTGCTATTCTAAGGGGCAGTTTGTGGAGCAGGCGGATCAGTAGGATAAAATATGAGTACCTTGAGGTATAGGGAAAAATGTGGTATGGGGAGGGCGTGTCATCAATTTGTGCCAGGGAGTTGTACTCATGAATCGGCCGGATGGGATAGAGTCGGGAAGCCAAGCCAGAAGGTTTCCACATGTCAAGGATTGCATGGTGCGGGGACCCCCCAGAGTGGAGGAACATCTGTTGCTGAAGGCAGAGACACAAAAGCATTAATGCATTACATAATATAGATATTGAGGACAGATCACATAAACATAACAGACAAGTTCCAACCAGAAACCAGCAGACTCCACCAGCCTGAGAAAGAGGATGGAGTCCCAGCTTTATCATAAGAATATCCTGGTAGCAGGCTAGGTACCTAATAAAAACTATGTCGATCTCAGCATAAACATCCCTAAGGACAAACATAATAGTAACAAATATAAAGAAAGAAATGGTTAGGCAAACATAGTCTAGGAACATGAAATATCCCTCCATGGCGGCTAAGAGGGAGTGGGGTTCTACTTGGCTAAGAGCATTGTAATTGGAATTAAAGCCACTTTGATCTATTTCCCAGGCTCTACCACCATGATGACAGAAGTGGCCACATACACAGGGACCCTTGGACGTAAAAATATAACAGGGGGCACAGTATGAGGGTGTTACTATAGTGAATCTTAGAGGGATGATAAGCCCACCTCCCCTCCCTTTCTTTATCATCAGGATTATGTCATGTGGCGATTCCCTAACAGTTTGACTATCGGGTATAGAAGGTTCTAAGCAAGGGAAGGGGAGCCTGCCAGCCATGTTAGAGGATAGGAACCCCACGTATGGCTCAGTTTTAAAACCTGGGAGGAGAGAAAGTGCCACCCCTCTACCATTATGCGGGGAGGGGGCTAATGCCAAACCTGGGAGACAAAAAGCATAAATTTCTATCTTCAAAAATGCATGCAAAACATAACTTTTAACACAAAACAAAATAACATTGAGGAACCACACCAGTAATTTCCCAAAATATATAACTTTGGCCTTCCTGAACCAAGAAGTGGGAAAGTGTATATGCCCCCATAGCATAGTTCCTGGCTGATCACATATGAGCTGTTCAGGCAGTTCAGTATTCCTGAGTTCAATCCCAGTTACTCTCCCTGCCATGGGAAATGTTGCAACACCCCATCTCTCCATTATGTAACGGAGAGCTTGGAGAAAATTGTGGCTAGAAAAGAAATCTTCTATATCCAGTGTACATCTTGTTGGTCATCTTTATCAAGGTATTCTTGCAGATCTTTGGGGGAGCTGAAAAACTTGGGACCAGCAGGTGTTTGCAGTCTTAATTTAGCAGGATATAGCAGGGAAGCCTGTCTCCCCTCCTTATGAAGGCGAGAGCACAGTGGAGCAAATTCTTTCTGGAGTTTGGTGACCTCTGCAGAAAAGTCCTGAAAAATCAATATTTTCTTTCCTTCAAAGATCAAATCTCCCGCATGAGCCCTATAAGCTCGCAACAGTGCGAGTTTCTCCTGGTAGTTGAGGCACTTATAAATCACTTGGCGCGGGCGAGAGTTTAAAGTCTCAAGGCCTCTATCCGGGCCTATGCGATGGGCTCGCTCTATGTCTAGGGGCAAGTGATCTGGGTTCATTTTCAGCAGCTTAGGGATTGTTAAAGCGGTAAACTCAAGCAGATCTTTGTTCTTCACTGTTTCAGGTACACCCACCATTCGGAGATTATTCCTCCGACTCCGATTTTCAAGATCATCCACCTTGTCTTGCAATATTTGGTTTCGGCGCTGTAGTTGCCTTACTGAGGTAGTGGTTGAATCTTGCCTGTCCTCTGCATCTGATACACGCTGCTCCACGTGGGAAATTCTAGTAGAGAATTGGCGTATTTCACTGGTTAATGTATCTACCCCAGCCTGAAGGGACTCCATCTTCGGTAGAAAGAAAGACTTGAGTTCCTGGAGGAGTGCAGAGGAGTCAGTTGTGATTACATGCGAAGATTTGGGAGAGGGTGGGGATTCAGCATGTGACTCCAGTGCAGGCCTCTTCTTATCTGATTGCTTATGCCTGGATGTCATTTTGTCAGCCAGTGAGCTTGATATAGGCTTGAAGTATTGATCTAGCTTCATGCAAACCTTGCACTAATTTGCTTACAGTATAAACAAAGTTCTCTTGTTATGAGTGTGAGAGTCCTCTAGGTGGCAGCATCAGCCCCTGTAGCAGCAAATGCTTCATGAGACAACCATTTTTTTTCTATTCTGTTGTTACACCTTAACTTCTTGAGAGTGAACGTTCAGCATAATATGTGCAAATAAGGAAAGGGAAATTGCAGCTGGGTGAGGAGTAAGCTTCTTTATCAGAATAAAGCTTGAAGCTGTAATGTGAACAGGTCATATGCTTTACAATAGATGCTTTGAAACTTTGCCCCTGTAATTGTGTGATTCTTCTTTTACTATGAACTGTGCAGTCCAGATAGATTAAGTGTTTCCAATTACCCACAACAAATGTGAATATTTAGGGGTGTACCTCTGGCAAGATCTTCTGAGTGTGCATGTATCAGGTTTACACGGTCTTCTGCATATGTCAATACATCCGGTCCTGCACCTTTTATTTTTATACACTGCTTGTGGGGGCTAAAATACATTCAGTAGGGCAGCCAAGCGGCTTGTACTCACTCCCTCTGGTAATATGTAGCGGCGGAGAATACCCTCTGGTAGCCGGGTAGCAGCCGTTTCCAATGCGGTGATAGCGTGGGCCGCACTCCAAGATGGCGCCCGCGGTTTGCGCTTTGTTGCACACTTTTGTTCCTTCCAGGGACTAGGGCGATATTCGGCCCTTCACACTTTCTGGTCCGTTGGGGCTAGGGTCCAGGTGATACCCCAACAAGGATGGCGTGTGTGGGTAGCAGGGACCGGCAGCTTTTTGGGCTTAAATGGAGCACAATCTGAGGAGCTCTTTCACTATGCTGCCGGTCTGTAGCTCCGCCCACCGGAAGTCGTCTGTTCTTTATTTTTATTTATTTTTTATATTTTTTATTTTTTTTTGAGAAAAAAGGGGATGTTAAGATTACTGCAGCTTTTACTGTATCTTTGCACTAACCTTGTTTCATCATTATATGTTAGAAGTGCTGCAGCTTTAAGCTCAGCTCACCACACCCCCTGGGTGTGTCTGGGTCTCTGTGACATCATCAGAAGCCATGTTAGTTTTTACTGATGGAACCTGCTAGAGAATAAGCCATGTGGTTGTAGCTAAATAAAAGTTATCTAAAGTTCCTGCTGCAGAGTCTTCATGATATGTGCAAGAGACATCAGACACAAGGTAACAGCACACAACTGAATGTTCTAATCCTGACTACACAGAGAACATAACAGTCTCAGCTTGTCAAACCCTAATACAAGTGATAGGCCCTTTGGAACCTAGATACTATAATGGTTGAAGTAGCCAAACCAGCTATGTCCATCACCGGCATCCCAAACACATAGTTGCACTCCTTAGCCACAGACCGGCATACTCCGACCAGAGCCAATTCATCCAAACCACTCTGTTTATTTGAAGGTGACATCAACTGCAACTTGAAACATCCGGAGGCGTCCACACCACTCCCCGGGAGTTCGGCTGCAACTTCCCAGAGAGCTATCGAAGACACCTCTCCTTCCGACACTTGGGAACCTCGTGTACACATAGCATCAGGTGCCAGAGTGTTATTTACTTCCAGTAGTGCACAAGCCATCTCCTTCTGCTTGTCCACATACTCTGTGTTAGTATCTTGATAATTTTCATAGCTCCCTGGTGAATCCATCTCCTTACTGATTAAATATTGCGTTTTTTTCTCTTCCTCTGCTTCATAAGTACTGCCTTGTCGGGATACCGCAATCGGAACATGCTGTGATTCTTTAGACTCGCAAGTCAAATCGCTTGGCAACTTAACAAGCCCTAGGTCACTTTCTGTTGATGAGACCTCGTCTTGTGTACTATTTTGTAGTGAGACGATTAAGTCCGCTCGATTGTGATACATTTTTTGTTCCATTTCAATGATAATAGAGCATATTAAGTTGCAGAAATCCTCCCTCTCCTGCATGGTCATAGCTTGGCACATAACCCAGGCCTAGGGGAGGGAGATGAAAATGTTAACAGTAGGCCGCGGGCTGAAGTTCACTTAGCTCAAATCAGTGTTGGGGTACAATTATATAGCAATAGTCATATGTAATAGATCAACTTGGATCATCAATCCCACCAGTGTTGTTTATAAAGTTGGATGGCAGTTAGATCTGGAGATAACTTGAAAGAAAGTACAAAGTCCAGAATTTGCAGTAAAAGTTTTCAATGCTTTATTATCCTTTTAAAAGTGTACATGTACAAAAGACAAACATATGCCCTCAGTGCAAGCTTACGCTTTTCGGCTTAGTTGCCGTACTCATAGCTTCCTATCCACCTTCTCACTAGGGGCCATTTAAGAGAAGTAAAACCATTTGATTGGCTGGGGTTACATGTTTGAAATTAACTATTTCCTTGCTAACTTGTATTGCTATTAGGCTTAATTAGCCTTACTCCTTAGAATTTAGCTAAACATATTGACATTAGCAATTTACATGTCACTTTAAAACCTCCATGAATAGTTCACAACAACATTTTTTTAAGTTCTCATTGTCACAAAAAACATGTTTTCTTCCATTTAATTTCTTTTTTGTTGTTTTTATACAGTGATTAATCCATTTGGGATTTGGTAAAAAGGTGCTGTTTTAGTTAATACACTTTTCATAATACATTCCACACCTTATAACCTTAATTATTGATACATAACCAATCTTACAGCAATTAATCTAACCTGTTATGATATTTTTTCAATACTCTATGGCTTGCTTATAAATGTTTGTATCATAGCTTTTCACAAATGGACACCTCAAATCATGAATTATACGTAAATTCTCTGTATCTTCAAAATTTGAATTTTATAATATAGGAAGTGTACTGTATACTGAATATACTGTAATTTTGAGATTAATATCCTCCCATATTTAATAAGATATATAACAAGACAATACATTACTAATGTACACTGAAACTTAAAGACTTCAAGTCTTTTTCTCAGTGTCACATTAAAGTAAGGTATTTACTTCCAAAAATTAATGAGGTCATAGGAAGAATTCAACCCCTTTGGATATCTCGTTTGGAGATGGAATATCCAAAAGACCTCACGTTTCCCTAGTGCCTGATCCCTATCCCCTCCTATTTGATTGATATTAACCACTTCTATAATGATCCATTTAAAGCTTTCTGCCTGTTTGTTATGGACTAAATTGAAGTGCTGCACCAGGGGGGTGGTCAGGACACCCGTCTTAATATCTGAAAGGTGTTCCCTAATTCGTGTGCGTGTTTCTCTGGATGTTATACCCACATATTGTAGGTGGCATACTTCACAACCTGCTAGGTATATGGTATACTTGCTTCTGCAATTCATAAACCTGTTGTGTCGATATACTTTATCTGTTACTTCACTTTTGAAGCCTTCACCTGTAATCACATGCTCGCATGCCTTGCAGGAATGGTTATTACATCGAAACACTCCCTTGAAACGTAGCCAGGAACTTGAATCTCCTCTTTGTATTGTTTTTAGCTGTGTGGGTGCCAAGATGTTACCTAAAGAAACTCCTTTTCTGTAGGAACATCTACATCCCTTCTTTACAGTGTCCTCCAAGGCTGCATCTGCTGCCAATAATCTAAAATTCTTCTGTATTATATGACAGATCTTGTGATACTGAGTACTGTAATCAGTGGTGAAAAATATTTTCCCTTGATTGGTAGACTTACTACATACTGATTTCTCTAGTAGGGTCCCTCTTTCAATGATTGCAACTTCCTGTCTCGTTTTTGCTACTTCATGTTGATTGTAGCCTCTATTAATGAGGCGTTCTGTTAATTGATGTGCATGTGTCTCATAGGCCTGGGGGTTGCTACAATTCCTCTTTAGTCTTGAAAACTGTCCCTTAGCGACAGACCTAAAGACCTGCTTGGGATGACTGCTCCTGGCGTGGAGAAGGGTATTACCTGTGATCGGTTTTCTGTAAACCTCAGTTTCAATTCCTACATTTGGTATACCAGTCAGGGTTAGGTCCAAAAAATTAATTCTGGAATTGTTGAGTTCAAAGGTGAACTCTAACCCCATGTCATTAGTGTTAATCCAGGTTACAAATTCAATTGCCATTTCTTCAGTCTCTTCCCACACCAGGAGCAGGTCATCTATATATGGACGCCAGCGCAGCGTGTCTGCGGTAGTTTGCTTGTGGGAGTTCGCTCCAAGCTGAAGAGTGGCGATCCGCAGTAGAGCCTAGGAGGAAGGCCTCCCGAACGGCTCTCCACCCAGCGAGCACAAATAAGGCCGTGAAGAGAGGGTAAGCTTTTTCCCTTTTCTTAAAGGTGATTGCCAGGACAGCCTTGTTTATTCATACATCTAGGATTTGTGTGTGGCCATTACAAACCAGTGAACATTTCACGGAGTATTACTCTTCACTGCTCAAAAGTGGTACCTACGGGTGTTCTTAGGGGTCTCCCTTTCATTAGGGTATTATTGCAGATCTGGAGATAACCAATGAATTTTATAGATCCCATGTGGAACTTCAGAAAATGCGACCCACCATCCCTGCTGCGTAGACACGCCCCCATATTTGGCATTTTTTTACTGTAATAATTATGTTGCTGTTCTTTAGCATCAAACAGAGCACAGTAGAATACAAAACTGTAACATAGTGTATTTTGTATTAATATAATCTGACCTAAAAACAATTAAAGAACTACAAATTTGAGAGCCCTTTGTAATTTAAGTTCCAATTTTCTTTAGTGATTAAATTTTATAAAACATTTTATAATGCCTCATTAAATTAAGAGAGTATACTGGCCTTATCAAAAGGTGTTAGGAAATTGCACTTTATGCTATGTATATTAGATGCATTAGTGACATATATCACATTTATCATCCTGATTAACGAACACATGCAGATCCTTCTGAAGTAGATAGGTTAGCAACAATGAGGACTGTGGAGCTGCTAAAATATATATAATTGCTGTCCATGGTCCTGAAATGAATTTAGAAAGTTAAATGTGAAAGGGCACCTAAGACCAATCAGCTGTGCTAAGTAAAGAAAGGAAGGAGTGAAGCGCTGCAGAGATTTCTGAACAAAAAGATGCATCAGGGTTGTATTTGCTTCCTGTCTATCAGAAATCTGTTATTTAAAAGTGGTGGGAGGATTGCTGAGGTGCATTAAATTAGCCACTTACATATAAATGGTTTAGGTAGAGTAGCAGACGAAAAACAACTGCGTAAAAGGAGATAATAAATGTGTTTTACTATGTGTTGATCTCAAGCTAAGTGCAGCTTCAGATTGCTGGTTTAATGAATCATACAGATGCTTCATACAACACTAAGGGCGTGTGGTTCAGAAAACCATAAATACAGACATGGATTATATTCTTGAGAGCAGCAAATATAATCAGTTCTGTATAAGTCACTTTGGTAATAGTGATTATAGAAAATCATAACAGGATATTGCTAATGGATTGACTGTATATGCTGTATTGTAAAATTGTATTTATAAGTCTTTTCCAGATATATAATTTAGTTTATGAATTACATACAGAAATAATCAAATGTCCTTATAAGCACAACAATATTTGTCAATCATGTATTTTGACATTCAGGAATTTCTACACAGAAATATATAAATTAACTGTATAAATAACTGCAAACTGGTCCATAGCTTATGCAGGCCAAGTTTATTACATATTGGGCCAGATTACGAGGGCAGCGCAAATTTTTGCACGTGAGCGATAAGGGGTTTGCCGCGGGTGTTTGCGCTTGTCGAGGCTTATCATTCATATTATGAGTTGAAAGTAAATGAGATTGCTTAAGCGCAATAGCAATTTACGCTACGATTACTGCGTCTTCAGAGCTTTGGTTTACTGTTTTGCGAAACAAAAAAGTGTCACAAAACGCATCAAAAATACATTACAAAGTATAGTTACACTCATAATGACAACATCTAATAAAAATGATTCAAAACAAATATTGCACAAAAAAGTTATAAGGGCTCAAAGAAATGAGGTCTCAGGTGTTAGAAAAAAAAGGCAGTCAAAGGACTTTAACATAACGATACATACATATTACATGTCTAAAGATGGATATGTATGAATGCATATATGTATACATATGTATTTATATGTGTATGTATGTGTTTACAGACCTATAAATACATACATACACATATAAAGTTATCCATATAAAGCACTCACTGGACTACGGCCATCTGTAGAAAATTCATTTTATTAGATGTGATTTTCCAGGTTAAAGACACCCCTTCTTCTGACAAACAAACAGTGCAAATAATAAACTTATATAGACACGGTAGAACCTCCACCTATAGGTTACCAATCCAAAAAGGTTGTGTGCATAAACTCTAAAAGCCTTGTGCAACATGTCATAATAAACCAAAACATGTAAGTAAATCTACAGATATATGCAGAGTATATGAAAACACATCAAATAAAATTAACCAATAAAACAATAAAGCAGCCCCACAAATCACTTGGTCCAAACCTCACTGACTGGTCACATATCTTGTGATGCACATGTGGGAGTATAACACTCATATAAATAAATAAATCATAGTAACTGCACACTCGCTATCACACCTCTTGCTTGTCACTATGTGCTAATAGGAGAAAGTGTAGCATAGGGCGTGAGTTTTGTCTCAGTTATACCTCTCACCTGTCACTACGAGTTGATAGGACTATGTGTGGCAACAGTCTGCCCATTAGGGCGTGAGTATTTCTGCAGTTATGTCTCTCGCCTGCTACAAGGTATTGATAAGAATAGGCGAGACAAAGATCCGCCACTAGGGCGTGATTGGTTCAATCCATTTCGCCTCTCACCTATCACTGAAAATTAGACATAAGCCTGCCTACTAGGGTGTAAGTCTTTTGCTCTCTCTCCTCTATTTTGCTCTCTCCCCCCGCTTTTGCTCTCTCCCCCCTCTTTTGCGCACTCTCCCCCCTCTTTTGCGCATTCTTCCCCCTCTTTTGCGCATTCTTCCCCCTCTCTTTTGTGCTCTTTCCCCTCTCTTTTGCTCTTTCCCCTCTCTTTTGCTCTCTCTCCCCCCTCTTTTGTGCTCTCTCCCCCCTCTTTTGTGCTCTCTCCCCCCTCTCTTTTGCGCTCTTTCCCCTATCTTTTGCTCTCTCTCCCCCCTCTTTTGCGTTCTCTCCCCCTCTTTTGTGCTCTCCCCCCCCTCTCCTTTGCTCTCTCTCCCCCCTCTTTTGCTCTCTCTCCCCCCCTCTTTTGCTCTTTCTCCCCCCCTCTTTTGCTCTCTCTCCCCCCTCTTTTGTGCTCTCTCCTCCCTCTTTTGTGCTCTCTCCCGTTTTTTGCGCTCTCTCCCCCCCTCTCTTTTGCGTTCTCTCCCCCCTCTTTTTGCACTCTCTCTCCCCTCTCTTTGCTCTCTTTCCCCTCTCTTTTGCGCTCTCTCTCCCCCTCTCTTTTGAGCTCTCTCCCCCTCTTTGATGCCCTCTCCCTCCCCCCTCTCTTTTGAGCTCTCTCTCCCCCTCTTTTGTGCTCTCTCCCCCTCTTTTGTGCTCTCTTCCCCTCTTCTGCTCTCTCTCCCCTATCTCTTTTGCTGTCTCTCTTCCTCACTTTTGCTCTCTCTCTTCCCCCCTCTTTTTGCTCTCTCTCCCCTATCTCTTTTGCTCTCTCTTTTGCTCTCTCTATGCCCCTCTTTTGCTCTCTCCCCCTCTCTTTTGTGCTCTCTCCCCCCTCTTTTGTGCTCTCTCCCCCCTCTCTTTTGCGCTCTTTCCCCTATCTTTTGCTCTCTCTCCCCCCTCTTTTGCGTTCTCTCCCCCTCTTTTGTGCTCTCCCCCCCTCTCCTTTGCTCTCTCTCCCCCCCTCTTTTGCTCTCTCTCCCCCCCTCTTTTGCTCTTTCTCCCCCCTCTTTTGCTCTCTCTCCCCCCTCTTTTGTGCTCTCTCCTCCCTCTTTTGTGCTCTCTCCCATTTTTTGCGCTCTCTCCCCCCTCTCTTTTGCGTTCTCTCCCCCCTCTTTTTGCACTCTCTCTCCCCTCTCTTTGCTCTCTTTCCCCTCTCTTTTGCGCTCTCTCTCCCCCTCTCTTTTGAGCTCTCTCCCCCTCTTTGATGCCCTCTCCCTCCCCCCTCTCTTTTGAGCTCTCTCTCCCCCTCTTTTGTGCTCTCTCCCCCTCTTTTGTGCTCTCTTCCCCTCTTCTGCTCTCTCTCCCCTATCTCTTTTGCTGTCTCTCTTCCTCACTTTTGCTCTCTCTCTTCCCCCCTCTTTTTGCTCTCTCTCCCCTATCTCTTTTGCTCTCTCTTTTGCTCTCTCTATGCCCCTCTTTTGCTCTCTCCCCCTCTCTTTTGCTGTCTCTCGCCCTCTCTTTATCCCCCTCTTCTGCTCTCTCTATCCCCCCTCTTTAGAGCTCTCTATCTCTCACGGCTCATCCGGCTCCGACCAGGCCCAGCCACGCCCGCGCCCGGTCCCACCCACGTCACACCTGTCCGGCTACGCCCACTCCACGCCAGATGCCAGGTGAGGTAGGCCAAGTGTGTTTGTCCTCGCGCGCAGTCTCTACTACGCATGACAGCTTCGGACAAACACACTTGGCCTTTTACTATATAGGATAAAATATCTCTACAACTAGACCATAATTGTATAACTTGTCAAAGATGCTAAAATATTGTGCCCGTTTGTCATGTAAGTTCCATATAGGTATATCATATTCACAGATCTGTACTGTTGCTTTAATGCTGCACTATTCCCCCTATATAAGCATGTAATAAGCCTAAGCACATTGCTTGTTATTGAATCCTCCCTCTACTGGGAACCTGTGATTCCTGCTCCTATCAAGCCGGACTTTCGGAACCTGAAGTGTCAGCACTCTCCTGTGACGTACCGCACTTGCCTGTCACTCATGAATTGGAACCGCCCTCCCAGCTGTTGATCGCTTTGCGGTCAAACACTGTGATGCACTGGTTGTAAACCGTGTTTTATACAGTGTTAAATTATTGGAATTGTTGCTCTTGAGAATTCTAAACCAGAAATCAATCCTTATAATAACCAGTTTAGGTCAGAATGAGGCTGTTGCTTTATGAATGATTATATTCTTATTTATGATCTATGCAACCTTGCTGCTATGATCACAAGATTAACGTTAGATTATCAATAATAGGTAGAAACAGAATCAGTATAGAAATAAGTTCTCATGGAGCATAAATCTTGTATATAACTTTTCCCTTGATCTTCGGCCGACTTCACGCACTCACACAAACACAGCATAAATTATGTACAAGTTCATTCATCCAAACAGTCCGTAAATGTAGCACAAACTGAGTCCCAGTTTATAGTGAGAAACCCACTTTTAACATGACATCGTATGAGCTAATATAAAGTGAAGATAGGTTACCTTAAGGTATGTGGCACAAAGAATCTCCGGTGCTGTGAGCAGGTAGAGACTGACCTGGCAGTTGCGCTATTGCGGTATGAGTGCGACTTCCGGTGCTGGCGTGAATGTAGTTCCGGCGGCCCTTTGCAAGTAAACGATTAGTGCAAAAGTTTACAAAAATAGCAGGTAAGCTGAATAAGTGGTAATATGACACTGCAAAATACAATTAGTATGAGAGTAAAGCAAGTAAACTTCTAACGTAGAATTCAAGCGGATAATTAGATCTTAGAAAGGGATTCATAGACCAGAATCAAAACAAGTCAAGAAATAAGGAGCTTTCGTGACCTTAAAGGTATATCACAAACACAGAGCAGCGTGAAACCGGGCAGACATTCCTCTCCGCTGCTGGACATATAGTAAGTACTTACTGGAGGCAGAACAATTAGCTTACGCTGATCATCTGTTCAGTCTGAATCTCTCAGTTCCGTTCTATATAGTTATTGGGGATAGATTGTTCAAAACCGGTGCTGTCAGCTGTTAGCATATTCCTTAGGCATCCTGTCAGGTTCGATCATACTTTTGTTTCATCTGATATGTATTGATCTTAACCAGAACTTTAACCCTCTAGCGCATGTTTAACCTGTTCATACTTACCAATATCTTTCTCTTATAATTATGTGAATAGCCAACATATACATTTACTTGAGTCCACATTACAAGCTGAAGTTTCCTCATATATATATATGATAAACATATGTGATCACAGATTCACGGTCTGGAGTTGTAGCAGTAATAAGAACAGCTGCTCAACCAGACAGTGGTAAAATAAAACGTTACATGGTTTCCACCTTACATGTGAATAATGTAAGGAAGATACTAATGTTACACAAACTATTACTTAACATACACAAACATAGCTTTAAAGGGACATTCCAGCCAAAATTGAAATCCACATAGATGCATTTCAGTTTTGAATAGAAGCATTGTTGTAATATACATGTATTAGCATAAATGCTTCTAATAAAATCTATAGCTGTTTCAAAAGTGTATTTAAGTATGCACCGTGCACCAGCATTTAAACACAACACTTACTCTAAGAGTCTAAGGTGCTTGTACCATCTGGTAATGACTCAATTTGTTAATTGCTGACATATTACAAGCCCCACTGGTGCTCTGAGCAGATGCATTATTTGAAATGCTGGTGCACTGAGAATATCTAGCTATGCTTCACATGCACGTGCAGAGAAAAATGCTCACACGAAAACAGTGATAACTTTTACTAGAAGCATTTTTGCCAATACATCTATATTGCAAATATGTTTCTATTCACAGATGTAATTCATCTATGTGCAGTTAAATTTTGACTGGAATGTCCCTTTAATCTGCACATTTGATTCTTCTTTCCAGTTGCCAGATAGTCATTACACTGTAACACACACTGTCCCCAACCATAATGCATAAAGTTATATTGATGCTACATACTAGTATCTATGCACCCTACTAAACAAGACTCAGTTTCGCATGAATAATTCACCTCTTAAATCATTCACCTCTTAAATCAAAATAATATGTTTTATGTACTTAGAAATATATATATATATATATATATATATATATATATATATATATATATATATATATATATATATATATACCTGTATTTATCTCTATATATAATCATGTATAGGTATAGTTATATATTGTACAAAAAAACATATGTAGACCTATTTATTTATGAATAAATACAACATAATATTTTATATGTAGAATTTTTCATATTTTCATTTCGGGTTAGTGCACATGAGAATATGCGATCGGGTTCGCAAGAGATTGGGGTGCTATGGTTTTTTTTTCTACATGGAATTCTATGGGGTAGATTTAATAATTAGCGGATGATGGTTTCTCCGCCCGATGTTTCCACCTCTTTGGTGGGGAACTGCAATCATCCCGATAAGATACGATCAGGATGATGGAAACCCCTGATTGGCCGCGAATGTGCAGGGGGCGGCATTGTACAAGCATTTCACAAGAAATGCCGGGCCCATTATGTTTACCATATCCAAAAGAAGAAATATAGCAATATAGTTAGTTCAACTGTAAGAAAAAAATATAAATACAAAAATGGTGATTTAAAATAAACGTCATGGCTCAAATGAGACATATGAATTTGTGCTTTTACTAAGGTAAAATTATCTTTAAAGATCAGTGAGTACTATCACACGATTCTGAAAAGGCAATTTTTAACTTTAGAGCTGTGTAGCTCAGTAGTGGATGAATTCCATGTTTCTGTATGTGAAGCAAAGTCCAATTTATTACATTATATAGCACTCAATAAAAATTAGCAGTTTAAAAACCGTATTCAAAGTGTGATGCAAAAAAGTGTACACATAAATACACATTAACAATTGTATTAATAGTATGCATTATATTATTGCAAAATGTTATTTTTTATGAGGCAGACAAATTCTAGCAGGACAATATAGTTTCTAATGCACACTATAAAATTGTAATCATTGTACAATGTTATTTAAAAATCTGAAGTTAAAATTGTAACAAAAAGCACAAAATTTAAAGCATTTGTTTCTATTGTAAAATGAGTTTTTCAGTCTTGACAAGTGAGCTGAACAGGGGTTTTCCTTTTGTGTGTCTGAAGTTCTCTCACAAGTCTCATTACATTCTCTATGCATGTTGTACCTGAAGGTCTCGCTGTTTTATCATGCCAAATAAAAGCTGAAAAGTTTGTCTCAAAATACACAGTACACTGATTCTTAAAAAAATACATACTTTTACTTGCATTAGCTTCTAGTTTTTTCTGCATCCACAAATAGAAGGTACAAAGCTTTTGTTCCAACACATCATTAGAAACATGAATGGAAATCTTTACTTCAGCACTGTGGCTGTTCTATTTATAGATGCAGAGAGCAAGGATGTATATTTATCACAGCTGTACAGGGTTGTGTTTATTGGTATCTGTAGCTTGATTTGCTGCCACTGCAGAAGAGCACTACAGAGAGAGTTGCAAATTGAGCTACTCTGAAAAATACCACAAGTTGATTTATATTTGCTGGAAGTAAATGCTCTCAGTGAAGGGTTCTCCCTATCACATTGTGATCATTATCATTAAGCATCAATTATTATATATTTTCAGGCAAGGTGACCCTGAGCCTACTATGAATGGTTAAATTCATAAGCACCCACACACCGTTAAATATTTTTAGGGGACAAACACATTTTGCCTGCTTGGAATAAAGACCAATCCACACATCACATGTAAACTTTGATTTCAGTCTTCACTAAAGTGTACACACCTCTGTACAATTTAAGCACAAACATGCTACAAAGTTTCTGTTTACTGAATATTTACACCTTACTATACACCCAGCATGATAAAGAAAGGGGTCATTGGGGTATTGCAGTATACTGAAGAACATTTAGAGCTAGATTATTGTTATTTAAAAATAAAAATACAATTTTCTTCTATGTGAAGAACATTGGAATGTCATCTCCACTCCAAATATTCCCCAACCAGTCCTCTTCGATCAACTTCTGACCTACATCTCTCCACTCCTATTACCTCTATGTCCCACTCACGCCTCCAAGACTTCTCATGTGCTGCTCCTGTCCTCTGGAACCTCTACCCAGCTCCATAAGACTATCTTCAACCTTGTATAGCTTCCGACGCTCCTTGAAAACTCACATATTCAGAGAGGTTTACTATCTCTCCTCCATCTCTCATCCTAACCAAAATAACTCACTGCTGCAACTACAATCCATGTGGCAAGGTACCCCAAACTTTATGTCTCTGTACACTCAACCTGTAGACTGTAAGCTCACCAGAGTAGGGCCCTCTTGCTCCTGTACTAGATTTGTTTAGTTTGTTATATTTTGCATTTTATCACAAATCCGTGTCATATTATACCCCTATCTTTGTGCACAGAGATATGGAATTTTGAGGTGCTATACAAATAAATGATAATAATAATGTAAAATATTCATAACTAGCTGCCTGTTTAGCACTGTAGGTCTAACGCGGTATAAGGTTAGTGCATGAGCGATAAGTCTTCGTTTGTTTTGTTTTAAAGCATGCTCCATTGAAGTCTATAGGGAGAGGAAACTTATGTGGTGGCGATATCCAAAGTCCTGAAGTTAGAGCGCAAAGGGTTTCATTCTTGCGTTTTTTACTTTCAAATTGTTATATGTGCACTAACCTGCCCACGTTAAATGTTGACTTTGAGCGCAGTTAGTTAGAGAGTGCAAAAAAGTGTGCCACTTCTAATCTGTCCCTTTGTGTGGTGGGAACATTTGTCTGGCTTTATCACAATTATATTTCTACTAATTAATGATTGAATCCTATTTTCTGTCACAGTATCATAGTATAGTAGAGAAAAGGAGTTTCTGAAGTCAAATATTATAACATTAGTCACTACCACAGTTACATCCTGGTATATATAATTGTGATGCAACTAAACAGCAATAATCCATAATCACTGATCTCACTCCATAAACCATAACTATTCATTACTTTGATCCTTAAGATTGTTGAGAAATTTCTAAACAGTAGAATAAAACATTCATCTAGGCTACCAATGTGGTAAGAAAGATCAGTAGTGGTCCTATTCAACAGAGGGCCCTGGAGCAAAATAAAAAAAAATGGCCCCCAAAAGGTAACTCAGTAGTAATCAATAGTAATATAAGTGCTGCTCTGTATAATGATATTGAGGATAGATAAATGGATCTGCAACCTGTACTATGTAAGGCTCCCCTGCATTAGAATTCGACATATTCTGCCCACGCCTATGTATAGTCTGTCTGATATGGGTCCCCCAGCACTTGGGGCGCTAGTGCCACCGCATCTGCTGCACCAATGGTAGTTCCACCCCTGAGAAAGAGGACTATTTGAAACTTTTTGCTGTTGTCCAGAAGAGTCTGAAGATAAAAAAAAACAAACAAAAAAATCTTCAGCCATACCTAATGTAGGGAGGAATGTTTGGAGTTTACTTTAGATGTATTTATTGTTTTAGGTTAGATTTAGTTGTTTTATTTATTTTATTTGAAACTGGAGGAGAACTTTAAGATGAGTGATTAGTTTTTAGGAGAAACCAGTTGCAATGATGTAGATGGCTTTATGGTTAGGAAGGAATGTAGGTAATTGCATGGGGTATCTACGGTTGCTGAAGGACAGAGGGAAGATTTTGTTAAGGGGATAGGTTGAGGGTTTGCAGTGGTGACACCTAGTAAGACCAGGGCAGGTTAGTGGGGTTGTGTCAGACAGGCTAGTAGCATTGAGGCTGAGTTTAATTTAGGATAACATGATTAGAGTTTATTATAGGGGGAAGGATAGTCCTATGTAGAAGATGATATTTTTTTGATCATCCACTTTGAGATTTTCGCTGCCTTGGATGGTGGAACAGCAGGTCAAACCCAGGTTC
The DNA here is from genome assembly GCF_027579735.1 of Bombina bombina. Taxonomy (NCBI): domain Eukaryota; kingdom Metazoa; phylum Chordata; class Amphibia; order Anura; family Bombinatoridae; genus Bombina; species Bombina bombina. The sequence goes on from NC_069505.1 coordinate 67,598,248, forward strand.
GGACTGGAATTAAAAGCAGCCCTGGAAAAAATAAAAAACAGTCCTATTTTCTGTTTAGTCAGTAGAATGCACATGTCCCATGTTTCTCAAGGGGGATTTCTCCTCCCCCCAATTGCTGCAGCCCACCGGGAAATCTCCTGGAATCCTGGTAGGCCAATCCAGCCTTAGTCAAACCAGAAAAAAACAACCATAGAATACAGTGTCACTGCTATGTTACAGCAGTTTGCATTCAATAGAACTGTGAATAGAACTTAGCTGTCTCTGCACAAATACTCATTAAAACAAAACAAACAAACAAAACATAACAAACGGTTGTCACTTTTTAGCTATACTGTTGTTCCAATGTGCAGCTCAGCTGTGATTTAGTTTTATTTCTCTGTGTCAGTGATCTTTTTAATAGGGCACACACATACATATACATACACGCACCACACATACATACACACACCATACACACATACATAAACACACACATATATATATATATATATATATATATAGACACCACACACATACACACATATATACACACACCACACACATACACATACATACACACACTATACAAACACACATACATACATATAAACACACCACACACATGCATACACACACATACACATACATACGCACACCATACAAACACACACACATACACCACATACACACACATATATATATATATATATATATATATATATATATACATACACACAACACACACATATATACACACACCACACACATACACATACATACACACATCATACAAACACACACATACATATAAACACACCACACAAATACACATACATACACACACACACACACACACATACATACACACATATTCACATACACATATATGCACACAAACACACATACACACATATATGCAGACCACACACGCATACACACACCACACACACATACACACATACAAATGCACACATACACACACCCCCACACACACACATATACATACATACTCACACATTTACACACACACATACCTATTTGGTTTACCCTTTTACCCAAAGTGAGACACTTCCTTATCTACATCCCTGTGTATTTTAAAAAGACAATACTGTATATTCCTAGTGATATGTTCTCACTTTTCTGGAATGTATATAAAATGTTGAATTTCTCTCTTTGAAAACTTGATATATTTTAATTCCAGTGTAAAGCAGAGAGTGCAATCAGTCTATTTGATGAATGTGAGAATTCTGCTGCAATGTAGGCAAAATCTTTGAACTTTACGGTTACATTGCTTGTTTTTTGCTTGAATAAATAGTTATTTGGAAATTGTATGTGCATGGACAATTAATATTACTGTTCCTTGTTACAAGTTTGCTGAGTAAACAATAGCCAACATGATTTAAGGGTACATTTAGCAGTGAATAAATCATCACTCTCCTTACTTCACTGATCAGTATAAACCATCAATTACATCTCTTGTTAGGTGTAGCTAGTATCTTTTGGTAACCTGGACTAAGAGAAATTCCCCCTACTTGAGTAATTACCCATTAAAGGCACATTAAACTCAGTATTTCTTTCACCATAAAATATTTAATTAAGCATAATTAACAAAATAATTTTGCAGCATGTTTTCATTATTTATTTGTCATGCTTTTAATGTAATTTCATTCTAAAATGTTTCCACTTCTCACAGAGAAGCTTAAAGGATCACTCAATGCATCAGAATTAACAAGCACATAAAAAAGACAATGCAATAGCACTTTTTTGACAAATTAATTTTTTCTCACATTTTCTGGCCCACTATATTATGTCAGTCCTAAAGACAGTAGCACCTCACTTAACGTTTTGGGGGTCAACCCCTTAATCATGCATGATCCCCGAAACGTTGCAGTACTTTTCTCTTGTCTCTTCAATAACATTTTGAACAGGGCCGTCTTTAATATTGACTGGACCCTGGGAAAAAATTTCTTGGGCCCCCCCATGCAATTTCGCTCTCCACTCCAAAAAAACAACTAAATCAAATTTTTTTTATTTTTAATTATTAGCCCAGCAGTGGATCATCCACTGCTGGGCTAATCGTTTAAAAAAATGAAATAAATTGCAATATGTGAAACTGGACCTAAGCAGTACTAATAAGTAAATAAATATATATATATATATATATATTCCTCCACTGTGGATTCATTTAATATTCTTTTGAATGTGATTCTGGTGTGAGGTTAGCTGGTTAAAGAGATTTAGGGCAGCCAACAGGAGCAAAGCAAGGTAAGAGGAGGAAGCATAGAGGTGCAGACAAATATAAGTTTACTGACTGGAACAGCAGAACTACTATGGGAAGCTGTAAAATCTGAGACAGAGAGAAAACAAAAACTATAAAAATAAACCTTACATTAATGTGTGAAGTATCAGCACGACACTATACATCAGTCACAGCAGTACATGTCACTTCTTTGCTAGGAACAAGTTCGCTCTCACCCTGCACTAGACAATGCTGCATGGGGAGGGGTGTGTGTGCACTCACTTATTCTTCCCACTGACACCTTTCTACAAAGCACTGTTCCTCTAACAAACTTCAGTTAGTTGATCTTAGGACCACAGCAGAAAGAGCAGGGCTAAGGTGACCAGCAGACTGGATGCTTCATGGATACAGTGTGAGATAAGTCACACAGCCTCAAGACTGATGAGAGCAGTGTATGCAGCTGCACAGATGCTCAAATCCTCATGTGCCTGCCACTCCAGCTTTCTGCTGCATGCGCCTACAGTCAGCCCTACCCAGAAACAATCCCCACCACCAGAGCAGTGACCTGGTAACAGTGGTAACCCCAGCAGAACCTTTTCTGATGCAGTGGGAATGGCTGGATGCCGAGTTAGGGCTTTGCATTCAGTGCTGCACAGTGCACATCTAAAACAACACATGGACTCTTGGGCCCCTCAACAGAAACTGGGCCCTGGGCAGCTGCCCCTTTTGCCCTGTGTTAAAGACGGCCATGATTTTGAATTTAAGTGAGGTTCTGCTGTCTTTTGGACTGAGTTTTGTTGGGAGTTGGCCAGTGGCCCCTGACAGCTTGCAACCTGCACACACTCATCTGCTGGACCGATAGAGTGGTGTTTACCCCTATATCATGTGACAGACATCAGCCAATTACAGGCTAGTATACGTATACCCTGTGAGCTTGTGCACATGCTCAGTAGGATATTGCTCCCCAGAAAGTGTGCTTATAAAAAGAATGTGCAAAATTTGATAATGGAAATAAATTAAAAAGTGTCTTAAAACTGCTGCTCTATCTGAATCATAAAAGTTTATTCTGACTTGAGTGTCCCTTTAAGTACATTCAGTGGAATGCAGAACCTACACACTGCAACAAGCTGCACAGTGATTGGTTGGTATGTTTTATATCTGTCATTAAAGGGACAGTCTAATCAAAATTAAACATGATTCCATTAGGGCATGACATTTTAAACAACTTTCCTACTTACTTTTATCATCACCTTTGCTTTGTTCTCTTGGTATACTTTGTAGAAAGCTAAACCTAGGTTGGCTCGTATGCTTATTTCTAAGCCATTGAAGCTGTCTCTTATCTCAGTGCATTTTGACAGTTTTTGACAGACACTGCTAGTTCTGTCTCTAGCCTCTCAAGTCTCTCTAGCATCTTCAGCTTAAAGGGACACTGAACCCAATTTTTTTCTTTCATGATTCAGATAGAGCATGCAATTTTAAGCAACTTTCTAATTTACTCCTATTATCAAATATTCTTCATGCTCTTGGTGTCTTTATTTGAAAAGCAAGAATGTAAGTTTAGATGCCGGCTTATTTTTGGTGAAAATTCACCCACCAATAAGCAAGTGCTGTCCAGAGTCTAAACCAAAAATTGGCTGGCTCCTTAGCTTAGATGCCTTCTTTTTCAAATAAAGATAGCAAGAGAATGAAGAAAAAATGATAATAAGAGTAAATTAGAAAGTTGCTTAAAATTGCCTACCTTGTCTGAATCATGAAAGAAAAAAATGTGGGTTCAGTGTCCCTTTAACTAATCCTTTTGATTTTCTAAGCAACTCATTCACCAGTGAAAGGAGAGCTAAATAAGCTTTACTGAATCAGCTGTATAGAATAAAGTAAACAGCCTACAGAGGCCGTGAGAAACTAGAAATACTGGAGATGGTGATCTAGATTTAATAAAACCCATTAATTAAATTAATATCTCACGGGGGGGGGGGGGGGGACGTGCAGCAACATTGCTACTCAAAACTTTCAAAATTCTTAAAAAAGGACATTAAACACTTTTATATGGTAATAAAAATGATAAATCCTATATAAAAAAACCCTCTGAAATATGCTCATTATTTATTTTGCCCGCTGTTCCTGTAATTCCATTCTGAAATTGTGAGCTTTTCAGTTCCTGTTAGAAAAGGAAGTGCAGAACACTGTTATTTACCACACAGCCATTGGCTGCACACTCTAGTGACCTATTTATAACTGTCTCTAATTGGCCACAGCAGAGAAGGTAACCTCAGTTACAATATGGCAGCTCCCATTGTTTTATAGACACTGAAGGGCCGATTTATCATTGTGTGCGGGTGGACATGATCCGCTGTAGCGGATCATGTCCGCCACACATCGATAAATGCCGCTAGCAGGGGGTGTCAATCATCCCGATCGTATCTGATTGGGATGATTGCTGTCGGCCACGAGTTAAGGAGCAGTGGTCTTAAGACCGCTGCTTCTTAAAGGGCCACTAAACCCAAAATCTTTCTTTCATGATTCCGATAGAACATACAAATTTAAACAACATTACAATTTACTTCTATTATTTATTTTGCTTCATTTGTTGGATATCCTTATTTGAAGAAAAAGCAATGCACATGGGTGAGCCAATCACATGAGGCTTCTATGTGCAGCAGCCAATCAGCAGCTTTTCAGCAATGAATATCAAGAGAATAAAACAAATTAGATAATAGAAGTAAATTAGAAAGATGTTTAAAAATGCATTCTCTTTCTAAATCATGAAAGAAAAAATGTGGGTATCATGGCCCTTTAACTTATGTTTCAGGGGAACCTGAAACTATGGGGGTAGATTGCAGCATCCGCTGCTTGATAAATCTACCCCTAAAACTTTACACTTATTTTGTCAATAATTAAACAACTAATGAAATCATTATAACTAATGCATCATTCTATCTAGCGTTTATTTAGTGTTTTATGTCCCTTTAAATGTACAGTACATGAGACCCATTTTTTCACGATTCAGATAAAACATACAATTTTAAACAACTTTCAAATGTACTTTTATTACCAACTTTGCTTCATTCTCTTTGTTGAAGGAGCTAGCTGAAAACAATGGATGATCTAATGACAAAATACATGTGCAGCAACCAATCAGAAGCTAGCTCCCACCAATGCATACCTAGGTATGCTCTTAATTTTACTTACCATAAATTATTTTGAGACAAGGCAGTCTGGTCAGCTTTAAAGTGGACCATTAGATGAGATAATTTATAAGACTTCATGAATTCTGCATGCTCAGCTGAGATATAGGTGAAAAATCCCGACCACGCCTCTAGAATGCCCCAAAATGCACACCGCCATCCCTTGGAAAAACGTTCATTCTGTTGCGCACATTACCCTAAAAAAATAAAAATTACAATTACATAAATTATTTAGCAAGTGTGTCAAGGTTTTATTTATTGTTTTTCTACATTACAAGCGGTTCGCAATTGATGTGCGAGATAGGATGATCTGGGCACCTTGTGTAACTTTAAATATAAATAACAGGAACGCCCACTAATACAATATTGGAAAATATAGGGTTACTTAAAGGGATACTAAACTCACATTTTTTCTTTCATGATTCGGATAGCGCATGTTATTTTAAGAAATGTTCTAATTTACTCCTATAATCAATCTTTCTTTGTTCTCTTGCTATCTTAATCTAAACAGCAGGAATGTAAAGCTTAGGGGCCATTTTTTGGTTTAGCACCCTGGATAGTGCTTGCTTATTGGTAGCTATATTTAGCCAGCAATCAGCATGTGCTACCCAGGTACTGAACCAAAAATGGGCCCCTAAGCTTTACATTCCTGATAGCAATAAAACAAATAAAAATTGATAAAAGGAGTAAATTAGAAAGTTGTTTAAAATTGCATGCTCTACATAATTGCACCTTTACATTGAGGCTCCATGACAAACCCATGCTAATCAATGAATCTAGGGCGGTGATTATTGATTATTATTTTATCCACTGTTTTCCAACTGAAAATGTATAACTTACTTCAAATGACATTCACTTACAAGCCCACAAACACTATCAACATTAAATTCTTGATTATAAAAAAGGCAGATTGTAGCTTTTAAAGTTGGATTTTTTTGTCTTTGATCTGATGATATTTGAGGCTGATAACCTTTAAAAGTATGGCTATAACATTTAAAACATAGAGAAACATTTGATGCTTGCCATCTGGAGATATTAAAGTGGATTTGCTAAGTCTCACACTTTGCATACATCTCAGGTCTTGGTGAAGGCTGTAAAATATATTATTATTATTATTCTTTATTTACAAAGTGCCAACAAATTCTGCAGCGCTGTTATCAGCTATTTATCTGGTATATGGGGAATACAGAAATCTATTGTTTGGCATAAATAATTATATATATTTACAACACCTCAAGATAGATCATGATCTTTTAAATATATACGACAAAGAGCTAGATTACAAGTGGAGCACTAATTTACTGCGTGTCCGTAAACAGGCAAATTTGCTCACAAGCTTGCAGTAGCAATTAGCAATCTGAAAATAAAGCATTTTGTAGGTTTTTATATAAAAAAAAGTTTTAAGGGTTAAAGTTGGAGGTTGTGCGGTGCCTTTGGGGGGGGGAACTGTGTGTTGCCTGTAAATATATTGTATATGCTTATATATACACCAAAAAAATTGCAGCACAAAATATGGGTACAGATAACAACTTTGAAAGCTTGGCAGTCTGGTAAATGCAAGAATCAAATTTGTTGTTCAATAAATAACCGTAATAAAAGGCTTTTTAAAAACCGAAATAATCTTTCTTATTATAAAAACATATAAGTATGTATCAAAAATCAATATACATAGGGGTATATTTATCAATGTGCGAGCGGACATGATACGAAGTAGCGTATCATGTCCGCTGCACATCAATAAAAGCATACAGCATATGTTGTCGGCATTTATCATTGCACCAGCAGTTCTTGTGAACTGCTTGTGTAATGCCGCCCCCTGCAGTTTCGTGGCCGCTAGCAGGGGGTGTCAATCGACCCGATCGTATTCGATCGGGTTGATTTCTGTCCGCCACCTCAGAGCAGACAGACAAGTTATGGCGCAGTGGTTTTTAGACCGCTACTTCATAACTTCTGTATGGAGCTTGATAAATATGCCCCAAAATCTCCACACTGTTCAAATGTTACCGGCTTCTTTGAGTATAGTTCATAAAAAGTCCAATTATACTTGGCACACTGTCCTTAGTGTTATCTTTATACAGTTTAGTTAATCCTCCATTTTCACTCTCTTTGGGTTGCTGTCATATTTCAGTGGCGTGTCGCTTGCAGTCTCAAAATAGAACAAAAGAAAGAGGCGCAAAGTGAAGTCAGTGCGCTAGTGTATCAGCTGTTTGTCAAGCTATTAAACTTAAAATATACCTCCCTCCCTTCAATTTGTAACCAAATAGGAAGTGTAATTGTCTTATCTCCACCCACCCTATGACGTAATTAAAGGTGTGTCTGAATGTCCTATCTTAAAACCAATCGATGAGTTTTTGCCAATTTTGTTAACGTCCACCAAGGTGTAATACCAAGGTATTACATTTGCACATACTTATAGGTGAACTTTTCAAACAGCTTATATACAACAATATCTTATATATTCTGAAGCAGTTTTACATATAATACAGATTACATTAGCGCACATAAATTCATTTATGAAGGCTCGCTGGAAACAGAAGTTATGAAGCAGCGGTCTAAAGACCACTGCTCCATAACTTGTCCGCCTGCTCCGAGGCGGCGGACAGAAATCAACCCGATCGAATACGATCAGGTTGATTGACACCCCCTGTAGTGGCCGATTGGCCGTGAATCTGCAGTGGGTGGTATTGCACAAGCAGTTCTGGTGAACTGCTTGTGCAATGATAAATTTAATTGCAATGATAATTTATCGATGTGCAGCGGACATGATATGCTACATCGTATCATGTCCGCTCGCACTTACATAAATATGCCCCTTGTTGTGTAATAAGTCCTCTCTATTTCTTGCCCTACTTGATTCTTTAGCTTTTTGTATTAAAGCAGAATTATATATCATTTCTGTAAGAATTTCTGTTCTAGTACTTGGGACTCCTTTTTAAAATCTTTCATTGATGTACAATTCCTACTGATTCTGAGAAATTGTCCTAATGGTATGTTTGATTTCCATTGTGGCAAATGGTCGCTATTCACATTTAAAAAGCTATTTCTGTCTGTTGACTTTCTAAAATTCTTATATATTTTAAGTTTAAATAGCTTGACAAAAACCTGATACACTAGCGCACTGACATCTCTCTTGAGAAAGTTTGCACAGAGGCAAACGAAACGCATAGAGGGAAGAACTGTATGTCAGGCAACTGAAGGCACAGACGGCGAAGGTAGTCTATTCCGTGAATCCTGGTAGTCCGGAGTTAGTGCCAGTGGAGGAAATTGTGCCAGCTGCTGATTGACTTCATTTATGTTACTGCGGAAATATACATCAACATCTTATGAGTGTTTTTAACTGTATTAGCTCAATTAAAGTGTTTTGCTAGTCAATGTGTGCCGTATAGATAACATTGTACTCACTCCTGTGGAGTTATTTATGAGTCAGCACTGATTGGCTAAAATACAAGTCTGCCAGAAGAACTTAAATAAGGGGGCAGTCTGCAGAGGCTTAGATACAAGGTAATCACAGAGGTAAAAAGTATATTAATATAACAATGTTGGTTATGCAAAACTGGGGAATAGATAATAAAGAAATTATCTATCTTTCTAAACAATAACAATTCTAGAGTAGACTGTCCCTTTAACATTTTCTCTGCATCTGCAAGTGAAGCATGTCTAGATATTCTCAGTGCACCAGCATTTTTAAATACTGCAGCTGCTCAGCAAAACAATGGGGCTTGTATCATGTCAGTAACAATACAAATGAGTCATTACCAGATGATACAAGCACCTTATGCTCTGTGAGCTAGTGCTGTTTTTAATGGGGCATGAAACCTGTGATGGATACCCTGGCTACCCTGACTGGGTAGCACCGCCAAAAGGGTCCTAGTCCCCCCTTCCAACTGCAGCTGTGTAGCCGCCTAGTGATTCCAACCAGTAGCCCATCCTGATACCAGACAGCACCAGCATTCAGGACCTGTGACAGACTCTGGCTACCCCAATTGGGTAGCTCTGCCAGAGGGTCCTTCTTATCCCTGACAACAGGCAGCTAGGTAGCTAAGAAAGTGATTATAGCAGGAGCCCACCTAAATAACTAGACAGACTAGCATTCAGGTGAACTGATTGTATTGTGGAAAACACTTTCCTTATATACACACACAAAGGTTCTTAGCTGCCTTCCAAATCTCCTGCCATTCCCGCTCCTCCTGACAGGCTGTCGTTGGCAATAGCAGCAACAGTCCCAGGGCCCAGAGGTGGTGGTTTCAGGCGTTCCCAGGGGAGCGGCAGCACTTCCAGAATGTTGTTTGAAAGCTCTCAGTCCCCAAATGCCACAGTCCAAAAAACAGCATGATCCGTTACTGGGGATTGGAGTTAAATTCCGGTAATGATAGGGGGTAGGGGTGTCCAAAACCCCCGGTTCCCAACAGAGCTACCCTCCAGTAATTCTCCAACCTCTTGTACTCCCTAGGGGCTACTGATCCCCAAAGTAGCGGAGCTCTGGGATAAAGGGCCGCTGGAGCGAACAGGGTTAAATCTAGCTGGAGTTTGGCCTTGATGCGGCCGACCGAGAGCGACCAACTGCCGCCTCTTCCTGCACCTGGCTCTGCCACTGGGGAGAGAGACCAACTGTCTCCTCTCCCAGGAAGGGATTCTGCTTACGGGGAGGGAGGAGGACTACCTCCGCTCCTGGGGGATGGCTCTGCCGCTGGGGAGAGAAACCGACTGCTGTCTTTCCCTGCACCTGGCTCTGCCGCTGGGGAGAGAGACCGACTGTTTCCTTTCCTCTCCCAGGAAGGGGTGCTGTTGACCTGGAGGGAGGATGACGACCTCCATTCCCAGGGGATGGCTCTGCTGCTGGGGAGAGAAACAGACTGCCGTCTCTCCCTGCACCTGGCTCTGACACTGGGGAGAAACCAATTGTCCCTCTCTCCCAGGAAGGGGTTCTGTTGGTAGGGTGACCTCTGCTCCCTGGTTTCCCGGAGCTGCTGCAGGTGCTGGGCATTGGACAGCAGCTCTCTGCCCTGTTGCCAGCACTTTTGCTGGGGTGGCTCCCTGGTCGAAGACCATAAGCACAGGGCCAGGCTGCTGATCTGTATCTAGCAGCTTGTCGTCGATTATGCTTTGCTGCCACTCCTCGGAGGCCAACCTCCATGAATCCCAGACTGCCGCACCCCAGCTAGATACAGCCTTGGCACGCTGCTTAATGAGATCTAGCAGCCTCCTTTTCCAGTTCCAATTCCTGGCCACATATATAATCCATATCGGCTTGCAGCCAGGTTACCGCCGAGAGATCCCGCTGTCTCTCTCTGTACTCACAAATTTCCACCAGTCTTTGTTCAGCCTCGCTCCAAAAGTCTGGGTCCTTTAGCATCTTTGCATATAGTAATCCAGGGCTGCCAAAGCCAAAGACCTCTATGGGGATGCCATCCTTCAGCCATGGCTACACTTGCCTAGTGTGCCACCGGAGGCCTCGGTAGCCATGCTCCCGCACCCCCTCCCTTTGGATCAATCTATTCAATTCAGACAGTAATTTTTCCCTGGGCTGCTCTCCCAGAAAAGGCATTTGTAAGTCCCACTGGAGGTCGTACACTTCCTCCCAACTGGGGAGGGTCGATATCGGATAGCCCTGCTCATGCTGAGGAACCTCCCTCCAGAGTTGTCAGTGAAAAAATTCCCTCTCTGCCATCATGTCCCAATATATAGCAGGACCGTCTAGCTGGGCTAGCCCCTCCTGTACTCTCCATCAAAACTCGGCATCCATAGTTACCGGCTACTGTGGCACTTCTCCTCCGTCAGCAGGAACCATGTGGAAGAAGCAGATCCCACCACTGCCAACCAATGTGATGGATACCCCGGCTACCCTAACTGGGTAGCTCTGCCAAAAAGGTCCTGCGTTCTCCCTGCCAACTGCAGCTGTGTAGCCGCCAAGTGATTCCAGCCAGTAGCCCACCCTGATACCAGAGAGTACCAGGATTCAGGATCCCACCCTGTGGCAGACTCTGGCTACCCTGAATGGGTAGCTCTGCCAGAGGGTCCTTCCTATCCCTGACAACAGGCAGCTATGTAGCTAAGAAAGTGATTATAGCAGAAGCCCACCCAAATAACTAGACAGACTAGCATTCAGGTGAAACAAGAATTGATTTTATTGTGGAAAACACTCGCCTTATATACACACACAAAGGGTCTTATCTGCCTTCCAAATCTCCTGCCATTCCCGCCCCTTCAGACAGGCTGGTGCCGGCCATAGCAGCAGCAGTCCCCCAGAGTCCTAGGGCCCAGAGGTGGTGGTTTTGTGCATTCCCGGGGTGCAGTGGCACTTCCAGGATGTCGTTTGAAAGCTCTTGGTCCCCAGATGCCACAGTCCAAAAAGCGGAATGACCCGTTACTGAGGACCAGAATACAGCCCGGTAAAGATAGGAAGGGTAGGGGTGTCCAAAATCCCCAGTTCCCAATGGAGCTACCCTCCAGTAATTCTCCCACCTCTTTTACTCCCTAGGGGTTACTGATCCCCAAAAGAGCGGAGTTTTCAGCTGTTGTGGAAGGTCATGTTTTGGAGGAGCTCCTGATTCTCATCGGGCTTTAGAGACTATTTCTCCCTAAAAATTGAATTTTAACAGGAGAGTTTTGTCCTACATGCTCTTGAGAGTCCCAGTGAGGGTTTGATGGATACCCTGGCTACCCTGACTGGGTAGCTCCGCCAAAAGGGTACTAGTCCTCCCTTCCAACTGCAGCTGTGTAGCCGCCTAGTGATTCCAACCAGTAGCCCATCCTGATACCAGACAGCACCAGTATTCAGGACCTGTGGCAGACTCTGGCTACCCCAATTGGGTAGCTCTGCCAGAGGGTCCTTCCTATCCCTGACAACAGGCAGCTAAGTAGCTAAGAAAGTGATTATAGCAGGAGCCCACCTAAATAACTAGACAGACTAGCATTCAGGTGAAACAAGAACTGATTGCATTGTGGAAAACACTTTCCTTATATACACACACAAAGGGTCTTAGCTGCCTTCCAAATCTCCTGCCATTCCCGCTCCTCCTGACAGGCTGTCGTCGGCAATAGCAGCAACAGTCCCAGGGCCCAGAGGTGGTGGTTTCAGACGTTCCCAGGGGAGCGGCAGCACTTCCAGGATGTTGTTTGAAAGCTCTCAGTCCCCAAATGCCACAGTTTAAAAAACAGCATGATCCGTTACTGGGAACTGGAGTTACAGACCTTTAAAAATAGGGGGTAGGGGTGTCCAAACCCCTGGTTCCCAACAGAGCTACCCTCCAGTAATTCTCCAACCTCTTGTACTCCCTAGGGGCTACTGATCCCCAAAGTAACGGAGCTCTGGGACAAAGGGCCTCTGGAGCAAACAGGGTTAAATCTAGCGGGAGTTTGGCCTTGATGCGGCCGACCGAGAGCGACCGACTGCCGCCTCTCCCTGCACCTGGCTCTGCCACTGGGGAGAGAGACCAATTGTCTCCTCTCCCAGGAAGGGATTCTGCTTACGGGGAGGGAGGACAACTACCTCCGCTCCTGGGGGATGGCTCTACTGCTGGGGAGAGAAACCGACTGCCATCTCTCCCTGCATCTGGCTCTGCCACTGGGGAGAGAGACCGACTGTTTCCTCTCCCAGGAAGGGGTTCTGTTTACCTGGAGGGAGGATGACTACCTTTATTCCTGGGGGATGGCTCTGCTGCTGGGGAGAGAAACCAACTGCCGTCTCTCCCTGCACCTGGCTCCGACACTGGGGAGAGAAACCAATTGTCCCTCTCTCCCAGGAAGGGGATCTGTTGGTGGGGTGACCTCTGCTCCTTGGTTTCCCGGAGCTGCTGCAGATGCTGGGCATTGGACAGCAGCTCTCTGCCCTGTTGCCAGCACTTTTGCTGGGGTTGCTCCCTGGTCCAAGACCATAAGCACATGGCCAGGCTGCTGATCTGTATCTAGCAGCTTGTCGTCACTTATGCTTTGCTGCCACTCCTCGGAGGCCAACCTCCATGAATCCCAGACTGCCACACCCCAGCTAGATACAACCTTGGCACGCTGCTTAACGAGAGCTAGCAGCCTCTTGTAGTCCTTTTCCAGTTCCCATTCCTGGGCACATATATAATCCATATCGGCTTGCAGCCAGGTTACCGCCGAGAGATCCCGCTGTCTCTCTCGGTACTCACAAATTTCCACCAGTCTATTTTCAGCCTCGCTCCCAAAGTCTGGGTCCTTTAGCATCTTTTCATATAGTAATCCAGGGCTGCCAAAGCCAAAGACCTCTATGGGGGTTCCATCCTTCAGCCATGGCCACACTTGCTTAGTGTGCCACCGGAAGCCTCAGTAGCCATGCTCCCACACCCCCTCCCCTTGGATCAATCTATCCAATTCAGACAGCCATTTTTCCCTGGGCTGCTCTCCCAGTAAAGGCACTTGTAAGTCCCACTGGAGATTGTACACTTCCTCCCAACTGGGGAGGGTTGATATCGGATATCCCTGCTCATACTGAGGAGCCTCCCTCTAGAGTTGTCAGTGGAAAAAGTCACTCTCTGCCATCATGTCCCAATATATAGCAGGACCGTCCAGCTGGGCTAGCCCCTCCTGTACTCTCCGTCAAAACTTGGCATCCATAGTTACCGGCTACTGTGGCACTTCTCCGTCAGCAGGAACCATGTGGAAGAAGCAGATCCCACTACTGCCAACCAATGTGATGGATACCCCGGCTACCCTAACTGGGTAGCTCCGCCAAAAAGGATCTTGCGTTCTCCCTGCCAACTGCAGCTGTGTAGCTGCCAAGTAATTCCAGCCAGTAGCCCACCCTGATACCAGACAGTACCAGTATTCAGGATCTCACCCTGTGGCAGACTCTGGCTACCTTGGTTGGGTAGCTCTGCCAGAGGGTCCTTCCTATCCCTGACAACAGGCAGCTATGTAGCTAAGAAAGTGATTATAGCAGAAGCCCACCCAAATAACTAGACAGACTAGCATTCAGGTGAAACAAGAACTGATTTTATTGTGGAAAACACTCGCCATATATACACACACACAAAGGGTCTTATCTGCCACAGTCCAAAAAGCAGAATGACCCGTTAGAGGACCAGAATACAGTCCGGTAAAGATAGGGAGGGTAGGGGTGTCCAAAATCCCCAGTTCCCAATGGAGCTACCCTCCAGTAATTCTCCCACCTCTTTTACTCCCTAGGGGCTACTGATCCCCAAAAGAGCGGAGCTTACAGCTGTTGTGGAAGGTCATGTTTTGGAGGAGCTCCTGATTCTCATCGGGCTTTATAGACTATTTTTCCCTAAAAATTTAATTTTAACAGCAGTTTTGTCCTACATGCTCTTGAGAGTCCCAGTGAGGGTTTGGGGACACAACTCGCAAAGGCTAAAATGGAAGGTAAAAATGATGATAATATAACTGTGTTGGTTATGCAAAATTGGGGAAGGGGTAATAAAGGGATATCTATCTATCTATCTATCTATCAATCTATCTATCTATCTTTTTAAACAAAAACAATTATTATCTATCTTTTTAAACAATTCTGGTGTAGACTGTCTCTTTAAGTTGGCTAACTCTATGACCAGCTTGTGAGAAATGCATAGCTATTGGGGATTTGGCATACTTTCTCCTAATGATAGATGTATCTTTAGTGATCCTCTCACAGACACTACATGTTGCTTACCCTACATAAATCTAACCACACGGACACTTCAATAAATAAATAGCAAAGTCTGTATTGCAAGTAAAATACCAACGTAATTCATACCTTTTCCGTGTCTGGGGGTGTTCAAATACAGACCCATTTTATTACAATGGGAATAACCAAGGCCAGTTCTTCTCAGTATTTTAACCTTGGACACCCCTTACACTGGGCCTGATGAATGGGCCTACACATACCTTTAGTGTCTGACCTATGGTTATATACCATCTGATTTTACCTGTTTGTACATTCTGTGCATAATTTATGTTTATATGATCCAGTTTGCTCTATGAGGCCCTTTTATCAAGCTCTGAACGGAGCTTGTGGGCCAGTGTTTCTGGCGAGTCTTCAGACTCGCCAGAAACACCAGTTATGAAGCAGCGGTCTAAAGACCGCTGCTCCTTAACCCTCTCTGCCTGCTCTGATGAGGCTACAGGAATCGGCAGAAATAAACCTGATTGAGTATGATCGGGTTGATTGATACCTCCTTGCTGGCGGCCGATTGGCCAGCGAGTCAGCAGGGGGCGGCGTATTGCTCTCCGCATTCAGCGAGGTCTTGCGGACCTGATCCGCACTGTCGGATCAGGTCCGCAAGACCTTTGATAAATAGGCCCCTATGTGTGCTGATCGTGTTTGTATCCTCAGTGTCTGACAGTTGGATAAGTTATTAATTTTACCCTATACCTGCTAATTATGGCTTACTTCTGTCCAAAACCAGTTGACTATTCCCTTAACTATTCATGTCATGCAACACCCACATTGATTAGAAAACTCTGCTGTTTATTAGGTGTCTAGATAAAGGGTATCCTTAATTTCCCATCTCAACTGTAACATATAAGGCTTAAATTAACCCACACTTATCTTGTGAAGAAGTATTGAATAACATGAATAGTCATTTTCAGTCAGATAGAATTTAAGCAGTTGTATACCTTTAAGGGAAGTTAAAGTATGTATCATGCCGAGGAATAGGTTTAAATTAGGAGCAATACCTACACCTACATATGATTTAATATGCAAGTTGTGCTGTTATATTGTGATACACTAATGACGGTGATAGCAGGAATTAAACACAATTAGTAACAGGACAACTAACGTGAAAGATCTGCAGCAGAATGGTTGTTAGCTAACAATTAGACAAAGTAATTACTTTAGGTTGGGATAGGTGAAGTGCTTACCGTGGTAGACTGAAGACAGGGCTTTGTACGATGTACTGGTAGTCTGTTTCACAGAACGCTGGAGGGAGACGCTGGAGAGACGTGCTGGAGGAACAGGTTGGAGAGACTCACTGATGAGTCACGTTGTGGAAGCTCAGCACACGGTTTTGACGTCACTGCAACAGTGCAGGGATAGATCCGCTATATATATAAAGCTATATATATATAGTATGGAACAGCTGCGAAGAAATGCCGGTTAACAGCAAAATAAAGAGGTAGGAATCCACTTCTCAGGGTTTTGAGAGGGTAGGTGTATGACTCCAACCTTAAAGGTTAAGGTTTTGTTCAGATTCGATAGGAACTTATAGCATAAGTCAGGAGGCTGTAGAGATGAAGCTGGATACTTCAATACCAAGCAATGATACAAAGTATCCAGCAGAATATATAGGTGAAGTAGAAAGAAAATACCTCCCCTTAAAGGGACAGTATATTACATCAACTCTACAACTCAGTCTCCTGTGTAGTTAAAAAGGGACATGAAACACACATTTTTTCTTTCATGATTTAGATAGAACATCAAATTTTAAACACCTTTCCAATTTACTTCTATTATTAAATGTGCTTTGTTCTCTTGTTATACTTGCAGGGGCGGACTGACAAGTCGGGCAATTCAGCCTTTGTCCGAGGGCCCGGCATCTTAAGGGCCCATCTATACAGCACTAACTAAGGATTTTTTACATTTTTTATGTTATTATTATTTTACATAATTTTTGTTTTTTTATGGCTGGGACTTTTCGGGGCGGGAACGAGAGTGGCAGGAGAGGGGGGCGGGTGTGTGCTCAAGTGTGCAGTGGAGGGCTGGAGGTATGAGCGCTCTGTCGGCGCATGCAGTGAAACAGTGCACAAGTAGGTACACAGTTTGTTTATATAACTAAGTGTGATGTGCACTAGTAGGTAACTGCAGGAAGTCTTGTACAGTTATATTCCCCAGTGCATGAGGCTTGACGTTGTAAACTACATAATTACACAGTTTATATGACTGTGATGTGCACTAGTAGGTAAAACGTTTTTAGTATTTATAAAAGAGTGGTGCACGGTCCCGCGAGCACACAATATCACACGGTAACGTGAGAATGAAGCGCCATACGGCTTATAATGATATTATTACAAGTGTGCCAGAAGTGCCACAGAATGACTGTAGTGGAACTGCCCTGCGCCGGTACTAAAGTTTTATTACTTGTGTTTCCGATATGGCTCAGTTTTACTGTTGGGTTCCGTTTTACTGCATGCTACAATAATGCGGGGTGCTAAGTATATGTAAGTACACGTGTGTTGTAATATATAGAGCAGCTAGTCGAAGGCACAGGATGTGTGTGTTATATACAGACCAGTGGGCATCAGTATGTGTGTTGTAATATACAGACCCGCAGCATGTGTTATATACAGACCAGTGGGCATCAGTATGTGTGTTGTAATATACAGACCAGCAGCAGCATGTGTTATATATAGACCAGGTGGCAGCAGTATGTGTGTTGTAATATACAGACCAGCAGCAGCATGTGTTATATATAGACCAGGAGATAGAAAAGGGGACAGGTGCAGCCACGACTCACAGCATCAGTTTATTTAAAGTACAGACAGGACAAAACGGTATTGCACTTACAAGATAGCAGATAAAAACACGCCTTAATACTCCAAACTCTGGCAGTCAGCTGTTTATGTGCAGTCCCTTCAGGCTTTTGGCTATCACCTTCCAACCGGGTGCCGCAATTCAAGATCTTAACTCACTATTATCCGCTAGATTTAGAGTTCTGCGTTAGCCGTCAAAACCAGCGTTAGGGGCTCATTCGTCGGGAAGTCGTCGGGCAGGATGGATGTTCCGCGTCGGCGGGATGAAGATGGATCCGGAAGAAAGAAGATTGAAGATGCCGCTTGATAGAAGACTTCAGCCCGATAATGGACCTCTTCAGCGCCTGCTTGGATCAAGACTTCAGCCCGATGATGGACCTCTTCAGCGCCTGCTTGGATCAAGAATTCAGCCCGATGATATTTTGGGGGGCTTTGTTATTTTATTAGGGGTCTTAGAGTAGGTGTAATTAGCTTAAAATTGTTGTAATCTTTTTCTAATGTTTGTAAATTATTTTTTTATTTTTTGTAACTTAGTTCTTTTTTTATTTTTTGTACTTTAGTTAGTTTATTTAATTGTATTTATTTGTAGGTATTTGTATGTAATTAATTTATTGATAGTGTAGTGTTAGGTTTAATTGTAACTTAGGTTAGGATTTATTTTACAGATAATTTTGTAATTATTTTAACTAGGTAGCTATTAAATAGTTATAAACTATTTAATAGCTATTGTACCTGGTTAAAATAAATACAAAGTTGCCTGTAAAATAAATATTAATCCTAAAATAGTTATAATATAATTATAATTTATATTGTAGCTACATTAGGGTTTATTTTACAGGTAAGTATTTAGTTTTAATTAGGATTCATTTATTTAATAAGAGTTAATTTATTTCGTTAGATAAAAATGATATTTAACTTAGGGGGGTGTTAGTGTTAGGGTTAGACTTAGCTTTAGGGGTTAATAAATTTAATAGAGTAGCGGTGAGGTCCGGTCGGCAGATTAGGGGTTAATACTTTAAGTTAGGTGTCGGTGATGTTAGGGAGGGCAGATTAGGGGTTAATACTATTTATTATAGGGTTAGTGAGGCGGATTAGGGGTTAATAACTTTATTATAGTAGCGGTGAGGTCTGGTCGGCAGATTAGGGGTTAATAAGTGTAGGTAGGTGGCGGCGACGTTGGGGGAGACAGATTAGGGGTTAATAAATATAATATAGGGGTCGGCAGTGTTAGGGGCAGCAGATTAGGGGTACATAGGGATAACATAGGTGGCGGCGGTGTACGGAGCGGCAGATTAGGGGTTAAAAAATATGCAGGGGTCAACGATAGCGGGGGCGGCAGATTAGGGGTTAATAAGTGTAGGGTTAGGGGTGTTTAGACTCGGGGTACATGTTAGGGTGTTAGGTGCAGACTTAGGAAGTGTTTCCCCATAGGAAACAATGGGGCTGCGTTAGGAGCTGAACGCTGCTTTTTTGCAGGTGTTAGGTTTTTTTCAGCTCAAACGGCCCCATTGTTTCCTATAGGGGAATCGTGCACGAGCACGTTTTTGAGGCTGGCCGCGTTCGTAAGCACAGCTGGTATTGAGAGTTGCAGTGGCGGTAAATTATGCTATAAGCTCCCTTTTTGGAGCCTAACGCAGCCCTTCTGTGAACTCTAAATACCAGCTGTATTTAAAAGGTGCAGGAGAAAAAAAGCATGCGTAGCTAACGCACCCCTTTGGCCGCAGAACTCTAAATCTAGCGGTAAGTGAGGTCACCTTCGATATTTGGAAAATGTAGGCTTCAGTTCCAAAAAACTTTTTACACTCCTGGATGCGTTTCGTCCGCAACACAGGCAGACTTTTTCAATATCAAAGGCAACCTCACTAAGGCCTAGATTTGGAGTTTGGCGGTAGCCGTGAAAACCAGCGTTAGAGGCTCCTAACGCTGGTTTTAGGCTACCGCCGGTATTTGGAGTCAGTCAGGAAAGGGTCTAACGCTCACTTTTCAGCCGCGACTTTTCCATACCGCAGATCCCCTTACGTCAATTGCGTATCCTATCTTTTCAAAGGGATCTTCCTAACTCCGGTATTTAGAGTCGTGTCTGAAGTGAGCGTTAGAAATCTAACGACAAAACTCCAGCCGCAGAAAAAAGTCAGTAGTTAAGAGCTTTCTGGGCTAACGCCGGTTCATAAAGCTCTTAACTACTGTACTCTAAAGTACACTAACACCCATAAACTACCTATGTACCCCTAAACCGAGCCCCCCCCCACATCGCCGACAATCGATTAAATTTTTTTAACCCCTAATCTGCCGACCGCCATCTACGTTATACTTATGTACCCATAATCTGCTGCCCCTAACACCGACGACCCCTATATTATATTTATTAACCCCTAACCTGCCCCCCACAACGTCGCCGCCAGCTACCTACAATAATTAACCCCTAATCTGCCGACCGCCACCTACGTTATACTTATGTACCCCTAATCTGCTGCCCCTAACACCGCCGTCCCCTATATTATATTTATTAACCCCTAATCTGCCCCCCTCAACATCGCCTCCACCTGCCTACACTTATTAACCCCTAATCTGCCGAGCGGACCGCACCGCTACTATAATAAAGTTATTAACACCTAATCCGCCTCACTCCGGCCTCAATAACCCTATAATAAATAGTATTAACCCCTAATCTGCCCTCCCTAACATCGCCGACACCTAACTTCAAGTATTAACCCCTTAATCTGCCGACTGGAGCTCACCGCTATTCTAATAAATGTATTAACCCCTAAAGCTAAGTCTAACCCTAACACTAACACCCCCCTAAGTTAAATATAATTTAAATCTAACGAAATAAATTAACTCTTATTAAATAAATTATTCCTATTTAAAGCTAAATACTTACCTGTAAAATAAATCCTAATATAGCTACAATATAAATTATAATTATATTATAGCTATTTTAGGATTTATATTTATTTTACAGGTAACTTTGTATTTATTTTAACCAGGTACAATAGCTATTAAATAGTTAAGAACTATTTAATAGCTAAAATAGTTAAAATAATTACAAATTTACCTGTAAAATAAATCCTAACCTAAGTTACAATTAAACCTAACACTATACTATCAATAAATTAATTAAAAAAATACCTACAATTACCTACAATTAAACCTAACACTACACTATCAATACATTAATTAAATACAATATCTACAAATAAATACAATGAAATAAACTAACTAAAGTACAAAAAAAAAAAGAACTAAGTTACAAAAAATAAAAAAATATTTACAAACATCAGAAAAATATTACAACAATTTTAAACTAATTACGCCTACTCTAAGCCCCCTAATAAAATAACAAAGACCCCCAAAATAAAAAAATGCCCTACCCTATTCTAAATTACTAAGGTTCAAAGCTCTTTTACCTTACCAGCCCTGAACAGGGCCCTTTGCGGGGCATGCCCCAAAGAATTCAGCTCTTTTGCCTGTAAAAAAAACATACAATACCCCCCCCCAACATTACAACCCACCACCCACATACCCCTAATCTAACCCAAACTCCCCTTAAATAAACCTAACACTAAGCCCCTGAAGATCTTCCTACCTTATCTTCACCATACCAGGTTCACCGATCGATCCAGAAGAGCTCCTCCGATGTCCTGATCCAAGCCCAAGCAGGGGGCTGAAGAGGTCCATGATCCGGCTGAAGTCATCATCCAAGCGGGAGCTGAAGAGGTCCATGATCCGGCTGAAGTCATCATCCAAGCGGGAGCTGAAGAGGTCCATGATCCGGCTGAAGTCTTCATCCAAGCGGGAGCTGAAGAGGTCCATGATCCGGCTGAAGTCTTCTATCAACGGCATCTTCAATCTTCTTTCTTCCGGATCCATCTTGCAGACCTCCGACGCGGAACATCCTGCTGGCCCGACTGACTACCGACGAATGAAGGCTCCTTTAAGGGATGTCATCCAAGATGGCGTCCCTCGAATTCCGATTGGGTGATAGGATTCTATCAGCCAATCAGAATTAAGGTAGGAAAATTCTGATTGGCTGATCGAATCAGCCAATCAGAATCAAGTTCAATCCGATTGGCCAATCCGATCAGCCAATCAGATTGAGCTCGCATTCTATTGGCTGATCGGAACAGCCAATAGAATGCGAGCTCAATCTGATTGGCTGATCGGATCAGCCAATCGGATTGAACTTGATTATGATTGGCTGATTCCATCAGCCAATCAGAATTTTCCTACCTTAATTTCAGCCGGATCATGGACCTCTTCAGCTCCCGCTTGGATGATGACTTCAGCCGGATCATGGACCTCTTCAGCCCCCTGCTTGGGCTTGGATCAGGACATCGGAGGAGCTCTTCTGGATCGATCGGTGAACCTGGTATGGTGAAGATAAGGTAGGAAGATCTTCAGGGGCTTAGTGTTAGGTTTATTTACTGGGGGTTTGGGTTAGATTAGGGGTATGTGGGTGGTGGGTTGTAATGTTGGGGGGGGTATTGTATGTTTTTTTTTACAGGCAAAAGAGCTGAATTTCTTGGGGCATGCCCCGCAAAGGGCCCTGTTCAGGGCTGGTAAGGTAAAAGAGCTTTGAACTTTAGTAATTTAGAATAGGGTAGGGCATTTTTTTATTTTGGGGGGCTTTGTTATTTTATTAGGGGGCTTAGAGTAGGTATAATTAGTTTAAAATTGTTGTAATATTTTTCTAATGTTTGTAAATATTTTTTTATTTTTTGTAACTTAGTTCTTTTTTATTTTTTGTACTTTAGTTAGTTTATTTAATTGTATTTATTTGTAGGAATTGTATTTAATTTATTTATTGATAGTGTAGTGTTAGGTTTAATTGTAGATAATTATAGGTATTTTATTTAATTTATTTATTGATAGTGTAGTGTTAGGTTTAATTGTAACTTAGGTTAGGATTTATTTTACAGGTAAATTTGTAATTATTTTAACTATTTTAGCTATTAAATAGTTCTTAACTATTTAATAGCTATTGTACCTGGTTAAAATAAATACAAAGTTACCTGTAAAAAAATATAAATCCTAAAATAGCTATAATATAATTATAATTTATATTGTAGCTATATTAGGATTTATTTTACAGGTAAGTATTTAGCTTTAAATAGGAATAATTTATTTAATAAGAGTTCATTAATTTCGTTAGATTAAAATTATATTTAATTTAGGGAGGTGTTAGTGTTAGGGTTAGACTTAGCTTTAGGGGTTAATACATTTATTAGAATAGCGGTGAGCTCCAGTCGGCAGATTAGGGGTTAATGTTTGAAGTTAGATGTCGGCGATGTTAGGGAGGGCAGATTAGGGGTTAATACTATTTATTATAGGGTTAGTGAGGCGGATTAGGGGTTAATAACTTTATTATAATAGCGGTGCGGTCCGGTCGGCAGATTAGGGGTCAATAAGTGTAGGCAGGTGGAGGCGACGTTGTGGGGGGCAGATTAGGGGTTAATAAATATAATATAGGGGTCGGCGGTGTTAGGGACAGCAGATTAGGGGTACATAGGGATAATGTAAGTAGCGGCGGTTTACGGAGCGGCAGATTAGGGGTTAATAATAATATGCAGGGGTCAGCGATAGCGGGGGCAGCATATTAGGGGTTAATAAGTGTAAGGTTATGGGTGTTTAGACTCGGGGTACATGTTAGAGTGTTAGGTGCAGACGTAGGAAGTGTTTCCCCATAGGAAACAATGGGGCTGCGTTAGGATCTGAACGCGGCTTTTTTGCAGGTGTTAGTTTTTTTTTCAGCTCAAACAGCCCCATTGTTTCCTATGGGGGAATCGTGCACGAGCACGTTTTTGAAGCTGGCCGCTTCCGTAAGCAACTCTGGTATCGAGAGTTGAAGTTGCGTTAAATATGCTCTACGCTCCTTTTTTGGAGCCTAACGCAGCCATTCTGTGGACTCTCAATACCAGAGTTATTTTAAAGGTGCGGCCAGAAAAAAGCCAGCGTTAGCTACGCAGGTCGTTACCGACAAAACTCTAAATCTAGCCGATAGTGAGTTAAGATCTTGAATTGTGGCACCCGGTAGGATGGTGATAATACGTACTTACAGGATTACAGGTACTTGAGAAGTGCTACAAGGGCTTCCTGGACTTTTAAAGTCGTCCAGACAACTTTCCCCGTGTTCTCCAGGCCACTCAAACCTCTATTTGGCTGCCACAAATGGGATTCAGAAAAGGTGTAATTGAAAAACTGCAGTTTCAAAATTGGGGACCCCATTGAAACATATTTATTAATATGCTAGAGTCAGTACCGATATCTACAATCTTATATCTAGAACAAATATCTTAGATATACGATAGAATATGTAGATGTGCAATTTGTTCTAGATATAAGATTGTAGATATTGGTACTGACTCTAGCATATTAATAATACATGTGTTTCAATGGGGTCCCCCGCACTGAAATTCACAATAATATCTAGAGGGATAAATATATTAGATATCATTAGAACCAGAGAACATTAGATTTCATGAGCAGTGTATGAATTTGTATTTTTGATGTATATTATACAGTTGTACAATGTTTGAGGCAGACTGTTAGGGGTATACGACACTATGTCTTGTGCTAAAGTTTTGGGCTTCGCTGTTAGAAGAATCAGTTGTCAGAATTTCAATACAGGGAAGTATACACTCCTGAGAAGGTGGGCGGGTACCTAGGTAGGTTTAGGAGCTGTGAGCTAGCTGCTTATTGATAGTTGCACATATAGGCCTGTTGTATTTGGCTTGCCATTGTGTTCAGCTAGTTCCCAGTAGAACATTGCTGCTCCTTCAATAAAGGATACAGAGAGAATGAAGAGAAAATTATAAAAGAAAACTTGATCTATCTGAATCATGAAAGAAATCATTTGAGTTTCATGTCCCTTTATAAGGAAACCACACTGAAGCCATTTTTATTACTAACAAACCCTGAAATACAGAGCTCACCTACATCTTGTTAAATATCAGCAGTACAGATAAAGTGGAGGGCAGCATAATGCAATCACTAGCTTTTCCTACTTCTTGCAATACTTCTTTTCTTCTCCAAGATCCTGTCACAATATAAGTGCAAATACATTTTATAATCAGAAGTTTCTTGCAAACAATCATTTTTCCAACAGCTGTATTCCATTTACGGCTACTTATTTGGAGCGTTCTGTATTATAGAGTGCTGATTCAACAGCTTGCTGACTCACTTTTGCTAAATTGCTCACCTTAATGTTCTTTCTAGCAAACTGCTTCTCTGACTGTATTTTTATTTGCTTGCAATGTATGTTGTATTGTTGTAACAAATCCTCCATTCGTTTTACGCACACTTGCTTGGTTTTATTTTCATTATTGTTTTCAATCTCTTATTCAGCTTTTCTTGATTGCTCTAAAAACAATATATATTTGTGACAAAACCAATCTCGCCACTGTACATTGGAGGGCCTGTTATGGAACATTCTTTGGGCTGGAGGTACATGGGCTTAAGGATACCCAGAGACTGCATGGAAATATGGAATTTTATATGCTGGACACCCCATGTACTTTCATACCTCTGTCTTATGTCTATGTCACCCTGTATCCATAAATACAGGATGGGTACAGGGTGTGAGTGCCCCTTGTGGGAGCAATTGTGACTCTATAAGCAAAGTGGGCATAAAAGACTTTATAGCTAATAAGAACTGTTCCTATATTCTGTAATAAGATGTATTCTATGTATGTTTAAGATCTGATTGTGTCTCAGGAGTCTGTCTGGGTAAACTGATTGTGTCCTTGTGTGATTATGTTAACTAGACTGCCCAACATCAGATTGTCTGAGTAAACGTTCTTCCCTAGTTAATTAACTTAATATGTTAATCTGTTTTACCTGTGAATAGACAATTGTTTGATGCATTGTTCATATGTTTGCTTTACTGTTAAACCAATGCCCTTTGTAACCTGAAGCCAGGGTGTATAAATCTGTGTGCTGCCTTCAAATAAAGCATATATTCTGTTTAAACCTGAAAACTGGCTGGTTTGTGAATTGCTGATTCCCTATGCAGGACGTTGTTCCCTGGTATTAACCCTTGGTACACTGTTGGTACCGTAACATTGGTGGCAGCGACGGAATGAACCTTATCGCCCAGAAGAGCAACTACACAAGCCAGTAACCTCAGGAAGAGGGGGATTATTACAATACTGACTAAGATGGAAAAGAGAAAAGTAAATTTTGCAGCTTTTAAAAACTTCCTGGAAACAGAAGGAGAGATTGATGGGTACCTTGCGGATTTTGAGAGGCAATGTGCACTACACAAGGTACCCGCAGAGGACTGGGTCACGATATTATCTGGAAAATTATCCGGCCGGGCCAGAGAGGCTTTTCGGGCCATTCCAGATGAGGAAGTCAGGGATTATAATACTGTAAAAGAGGCTCTGCTCTCCAGGTATGCGGTTACACCGGAGGCATACCGGAGACGGTTCAGAGACACTGTTAAATTAGCTGGAGATTCCTACCTTGAGTGGGCATGTAAGGTGCACCGCACAGCAGCTCACTGGATAGCGGGGTGCCAAGCCATATCTGGGGAAGAGGTGCTGCAGCTATTCCTGTTGGAACATTGCTTCGACAAATTACCCGCAGGAGTTCGAGAGTGGGTTCGGGACCGTAAACCCTCCACCCTGCAGGAAGCGGCTCGCTTGGCAGATGAGTATACGGATGCCCGCAAACTGGACATTGCTACCACTAAGCCCCCTGCTAGAGTGGAGTACAGACCCCCAGTCACCCCAGCAGCTGCCAGTTACCAAACCCCGGCGCACCGCTATACCACACGGCCTCCGGCCACGAACTACCCTCAGAGAGCCCTGTTCAATTCGCGGGGCTACTCACAACCTATTCGGTGCTTTAGATGTAAGCAACTAGGGCACAAAAGACCAGAGTGTCCCCTAAACGCAGCGAACCAAGCGCAGTCCTGGAGAAGACCCGCCGGCGGAATCCCACGTAATCCTCAGCCTGCGGCCCGCTACGTAGAGGCGCAAGAATGCTGGAGCATCCTACATGAGGCAGACCTTGTGCAAGCTGCCCACCGGAATAACCGGCAACTGGTTAAAGTGAATGGGAAGAAGGTCAGTGGTCTACGGGATACTGGTGCTACCATGACCTTGCTTCAAAAGAACTTGGTGTCTGAGAAACAGTACACTGGAGACACTGTGGCTGTGAGGGTAGCAGGGGGCGATGTGTTCAGCCTACCTGTTGCCAGGGTACATTTGGATTGGGGAGTGGGCGCTAGACCTGTGAATGTGGGGGTCAAGAAGGACTTACCTGCTGATGTTCTTCTTGGAAATGACTTGGCCCCCCTTGTTTCTGCCTACGCTCCTATGGGTCCCGCTGATGTTAACTCTGTGACTACCCGTGCCCAGATCCGTGCAGCAGAGACTGACCCACCTGCTGCTAAGCCCCAGGACGCTGAGCTCAGTAAATCTCTATCCGCTATTGATATGTGGAGGTCCCGTTACAATGCGCTGATGAAGGAGAAGAGGAGCGCAGAGGAAAAAGCACGTTTAGAACAGGAATCTCTGCTAGACAAGCTGCACCGACAAACTGCAGAAAACACCAGCTTGAGAGTGGAACATGAAACATTAAAGACAAACTTAGTGACACTGGAGGAGAAGCTGACGCTGGCTCATAGTGAGGTGCAGCAACTCAAGGGCACCCTATGTCAGTATGAAGGGATTGTGGATACCTATAAAGAGCAGGTACAGAAAACTCGTAAAGAAGCTGATGGGATTTTGAAGGACTGTTTGGCCCTGGTCTGGGCACTGAGGAATTTGAACCCTTGTTTGTATGGACAGGAATTCTCTCTCATAACGGGAATACAGATGGATTGTCCCAGCAAACTGACATGCCTACCAGGCGCTCTGGTGGTATATGCCACAGTATATACCCTGGACAGCCGAGCATGACAAACCAGAGGGAGAGGAGTTTGATGGTCCTGTCCCCCAGCAACACGGCTGTTTAGCCAAAGGGGAGACGATTGGTCTCCCCCTCCAGCAGCACAGCTATGTATCCGAAGGGGAGACAGTCGGTCTTCCCCTCCAGCAACCAGGCTCCCACCAGGCTACTTCCATGGTAGTGCTGGCACCCGGGCAGAGTACAGCTGGTCTCTGCCCACCTCGCAACCCACCAATTCAGCGTACCAGTCCCCCACACAGCTGTGGTGAGGCACCTGGACATGGACAAGTTTTCCCCGTACTCAGGTGTAGTAACCATTTATTGTGGGTGGGCTGTACTACTAATTGTGTTTTATGGGTGGGTTGCTGGACTAACCAGGGCACTGACCGGCAGGAGGTCAGATACCCTGTTAGTCTGTTTGGAAAAGGGGAGAGATGTGACAAAACCAATCTCGCCACTGTACATTGGAGGGCCTGTTATGGAACATTCTTTGGGCTGGAGGTACATGGGCTTAAGGATACCCAGAGACTGCATGGAAATATGGAATTTTATATGCTGGACACCCCATGTACTTTCATACCTCTGTCTTATGTCTATGTCACCCTGTATCCATAAATACAGGATGGGTACAGGGTGTGAGTGCCCCTTGTGGGAGCAATTGTGACTCTATAAGCAAAGTGGGCATAAAAGACTTTATAGCTAATAAGAACTGTTCCTATATTCTGTAATAAGATGTATTCTATGTATGTTTAAGATCTGATTGTGTCTCAGGAGTCTGTCTGGGTAAACTGATTGTGTCCTTGTGTGATTATGTTAACTAGACTGCCCAACATCAGATTGTCTGAGTAAACGTTCTTCCCTAGTTAATTAACTTAATATGTTAATCTGTTTTACCTGTGAATAGACAATTGTTTGATGCATTGTTCATATGTTTGCTTTACTGTTAAACCAATGCCCTTTGTAACCTGAAGCCAGGGTGTATAAATCTGTGTGCTGCCTTCAAATAAAGCATATATTCTGTTTAAACCTGAAAACTGGCTGGTTTGTGAATTGCTGATTCCCTATGCAGGACGTTGTTCCCTGGTATTAACCCTTGGTACACTGTTGGTACCGTAACAATATTTCTCTTGTAGGCTTTATAGAGACGTACTATTTAAAGGTAATAATGTTACATTGCTCTGTCAATCCTTGGTGCCAAAAACAGATGGAAATACTGAACAGTAGAATTAAAGGGACACTGAACCCATTGTTTTTTTCTTTCATGATTCAGATTGAGCATGAACTTTTAAGCAACTTTCTAATTTACTCCTATTATCAAATTCTCTTCGTTCTCTTGCTAGTTTTATTTTAAAAGCAGGAATGTAAATCTTAGCAGCCAGCCCATATAGCGCTTGCTTATTGGAGGCTTACATTTACCCACCAATAATCAAGCATAACCCAGGTTCTAAACCAAAAATGAGCCGGCTCCAGAGATCCTTATTCATTTTTTCCTTGGAGGAAACACTCTAGAACAGTATTTTTCAAGTACCCCCAACAGGCCAGATTTTCATTATAGCTGTACTAGAGCATAGGTGAAATAAGCAATCATGGTAACCAACCTGCTGTCATCCATCAGCTGATTATTTCACCTGTGCTCCAGGTCAGCTATAATAAAAACCTGACCGGTTAGGGGTACTTGAAGACCAAGGTGGAGAAAGACTGCTATAGATCTTCCAGCTTCTGTCCTTTCTCTTATAGAATTCAGCAAGTCCTGCTCCTTTGAAGTCTGCTCTTAAATTTCTGTCCATGATGGAGAGATTTAGAGAATGGCGACATTTATCTTCTCAAAAGTGAAGCTGACACCTTTCAAATACCAAGTAATAAAAACAGTTGTACAACTAATTCCCGGTATATCAAACTCAATACAGAGCATCAAAAAGAAATGATCCATTGCACTTAGTTAATCCTCTAAAAAATCTAACCTTAAAGGGACACTGAACCCAATTTTTTTTTTTTTTTTTTCTGATTCAGATAAAGCAGGCAATTTTAAGCAACTTTTTAATTTACTCCTATTATAAAATTCTCTTCATTCTCTTGCTATCTTTATTTTAAAAGCAGGAATGTAAATCTTAGCAGCCAGCCCATTTTAGATTAAGCACCATATATAGCGCTTGCTTACTGGAGGCTTACATTTATCCACCAATAATCAAGCATAACCCAGGTTCTCAACCAAAAATGGACCGGCTTCCATTGCATTACATTCCTGCTTTTTAAATAAAGATAGCAAGAGAACTAAGAAAAATTGATAATAGGAGTAAATTTGAAAGTTGCTTAAAATTGCCTGCTCTATCTGAATCATGAAACAAAAAATTTGGGTTTAGTGACCCTTTAAGTAACAGTAATGTTTAACTAAGAGAGACATTAATGGTGTACTTGGATAGAACTATTTCAACTGGAATACTCTATGGGAGGGCTCCACAAACCCAAGAGCTTGGGAGCATCTAGCTTCTAGAATTTTACCACTAGCTCCTAACTTTTTGGTTTATTCTCCATATATCTATATACAAATCCAAATGTCTGGTTCCTAAAAATATGCCTGGGTCCTAAATATTCTCACTGGGTCCTAATTGTTTAACAGATTTGTCAAGCTTTGCTCTATGGCCCAGTTTAAGCAATTTCTGAGCCGTTTCAGAGCAGCAACCAATGTTTCTTATCTTCTTTGCAACCTCAAAGGTTGTGGATGTCAGGCAAGCCCTGCTCTTGCACACTTGGTTGCACAAGTGCAGGGGGCGGGGTTGCACAAATGAATACAAATGCAATCTTAAATTGTGATAGCTGATGAGAATCTTGTCCGCACACAGCATACTAAGTTTTGGCTCCTGTTTATGCTCATTTACCAAGGCAATAATGCAATATTAGTGTTAAAGAGGATTTATTATCTGTCCTAGTCAATGGGTTTATAGAACTAAATACAAATATAAGGTGGCACAAACAAAATTGCTGATTCCAGTTGCACACAATTAAATATATATAAGTATGTATGGAGGTCCCTATTTGTCAGTATTTTATAATATTTCTTAAATAATGGATTCCTAGTATTTTCACAACTTCTATATTTTTATAGAGGTGGTATTGATAAAGTGGATACGTGTATATGTGTATTATACCCCTTCTTAATATTTTCACTCTCTTTTTCACACTATCTTAAATATATATGTTTCAATCTTAGTAGTTATATATGTACCTTCTTGAGCCCCTTTTTTTCGTTCCAACTTCGTGTTCTATGAACCTTTATAATTCACATAGTTTAAATAGTTCCAAAAAATGTATTATGCTATACATTCATAAAAACATTCATTTAAAACGTTCAATAAAACACATATGTTCTTTTCAATTCTAAAAATGTTAAAAGGATACCGGTGTCTATTTTTCGGTATGTATTCTAAGATACAAATTTATCTGGTACTTCTTAGATGCTTATTTCTACTTCGCTAGACAATATCAACAATTGGTATTAGTACGATACAATGTATATACAATATTATGCAATTTTCAGTTTGGAATGTTATTTCCTCTTGTTGTACTAATGGGTAATATAGCAACCCTAAATGTTGGTAGATGGTAGATGTATACCCTCCTTTTTTAAGGCTATTTCAAATGTAACTCTCCTGGCAAATATTCAGAGTAACATTTTTTTTTATATTGCAGTGTTTTGAAATTGCAGTTTTATGTTCCTGTTATATAGTTCAGTATAAAGGAAGTTCATTGTTTAGAAAACAGTTTATCTGTGATGATTAATTAAGATATTATAATCTTATTTACATACATTTTTTTGGCTGTTTTTTTTTTCTCTTTGTTCTCCTCCGTTTAAGCAGTGCACTGTTCTGGTGAATTCCTCCTCATAAATAGATGGTTCCGGTGGAGTACTTTGTTATCGATCCTCCATTAACAAAGTCGCTTTAATCCCTTATGGCTAGATTACGAGTTTTGTCGGTATGGCTGTGAGGTGCTAACGAGCAGTTTTCCCTCACCGCTCACCTACAGACAACGCTGGTATTACGTTTTTTTTAAACCCGGCGTTAGCCGCAGAAAAGTGAGTGAAGAGCAAAATTTAGCTCCACATCTCACCTCAATACCAACACTGCTTACAGTTAAACGTGCTTGTGCACAATTTCCCCATAGGAATTAATGGGGCAGAGCCGGCTGAAAAAAACCCAAAAAAGCAGCGTTCAGCTCCTAACCCAGCCCCATTGATTCCTATGGGGAAAGAAAATTTACGATCAGCCAGTAGGATTTTTTCTATCTTAATTCAGATTGGCTGATAGAATTCTATCAGCCAATCGGAATTGAAGGGATGCCATCTTGGATGACGTCACTTAAATGTACCGTCATTTAATCGTCGGATGAAGACAGAAGAGGATGCTCCGTGTCGGATGTCTTGAAGATAAGCCCTCTCCACTCCACTCCGGATGGATGAAGATAGAAGATGCCGTCTGGATGACGACTTCTGCCCATCTGGAGGACCTCTTCTTCCCGGCTTGGATGAAGACTTCTGCCCGTCTGGAGGACTACTTCTGCCCGGCTTGGATGAAGACTTCTGCCCGTCTGGAGGACTACTTCTGCCCGGTTGGGTGAAGACTTCTCAAGGTAGGGAGATCTTCAAGGGGTTAGTGTTAGGTTTTATTAAGGGGGGATTGGGTGGGTTTTAGAGTAGGGTTGGTTGTGTGGGTGGTGGGTTTTAATGTTGGGGGGTATTGTATTTTGTTTTACAGGTAAAAGAGCTGATTACTTTGGGGCAATGCCCCACAAAAAGCCCTTTTAAGGGCTATTTGTAATTTAGTATAGGGTAGGGATTTTTTATTATTTTGGGGGGCTTTTTTATTTTATTACTGGGGATTAGATTAGATGTAATTAGTTTAAAAAACTTGTAATTATTTTATTTTCTGTAATTTAATGGGTTTTTTGGTACTTTAGTTTATTTTATTTAATTGTAATTCATTTAATTTAATGTAGGGAATTAATTTAATTATAGTGTAGTGTTAGGTGTAATTGTAACTTAGGTTAGGTTTTATTTTACAGGTACTTTTGTATTTATTTTAGCTAGGTAGCTATTAAATAGCTAATAACTATTTAATAACTATTGTACCTAGTTAAAATAAATACAAACTTGCCTGTAAAATAAAAATGAACCCTAAGCTAGTTACAATGTAAGTATTAGTTATATTGTATCTAGCTTAGGGTTTATTTTATAGGTAAGCATTTAGTTTTAAATAGGAATTATTTAGTTAATTGTAGTAATTTTATTTAGATTTATTTAAATTATATTTAAGTTTATTGGGGTGTTAGGGTTAGACTTAGGTTTAGGGGTTAATACATTTAATATAGTGGTGGCGACGTTGGGGGCAGCAGATTAGGGGTTAATAAATGTAGGTAGGTGGCGGCGATGTTAAACCCGGCGTTAGCCGCAGAAAAGTGAGCGAAGAGCAAAATTTAGCTCCACATCTCACCTCAATACCAGCACTGCTTACAGTTAAACGTGCTTGTGCACAATTTCCCCATAGGAATTAATGGGGCAGAGCCGGCTGAAAAAAACCCTAACACCTGCAAAAAAGCAGCGTTCAGCTCCTAACGCAGCCCCATTGATTCCTATGGGGAAAGAAAATTTACGATCGGCCAATAGGATTTTTTCTACCTTAATTCAGATTGGCTGATAGAATTCTATCAGCCAATAGGAATTGAAGGGACGCCATCTTGGATGACGTCACTTAAATGTACCGTCATTTAATCGTCGGATGAAGACAGAAGAGGATGCTCCTTGTCGGATGTCTTGAAGATGAGCCCTCTCCACTCCGGATGGATGAAGATAGAAGATGCCGTCTGGATGACTACTTCTGCCCATCTGGAGGACCTCTTCTTCCCGGCTTGGATGAAGACTTCTGCCCGTCTGGAGGACCACTTCTGCCCGGCTTGGATGAAGACTTCTGCCCGTCTGGAGAACTACTTCTGCCCGGTTGGGTGAAGACGTCTCAAGGTAGGGAGATCTTCAAGGGGTTAGTGTTAGGTTTTATTAAGGGGGGATTGGGTGGGTTTTAGAGTAGGGTTGGTTGTGTGGGTGGTGGGTTTTTTAATGTTGGGGGGTATTGTATTTTTTTTTACAGGTAAAAGAGCTGATTACTTTGGGGCAATGCCCCACAAAAAGCCCTTTTAAGAGCTATTTGTAATTTAGTATAGGGTAGGGATTTTTTATTATTTTGGGGGGCTTTTTTATTTTATTACTGGGGATTAGATTAGATGTAATTAGTTTAAAAAACTTGTAATTATTTTATTTTCTGTAATTTAATGGTTTTTTTGGTACTTTAGTTTATTTTATTTAATTGTAATTCATTTAATTTAATGTAGGGAATTAATTTAATTATAGTGTAGTGTGAGGTGTAATTGTAACTTAGGTTAGGTTTTATTTTACAGGTACTTTTGTATTTATTTTAGCTAGGTAGCTATTAAATAGCTAATAACTATTTAATAACTATTGTACCTAGTTAAAATAAATACAAACTTGCCTGTAAAATAAAAATGAACCCTAAGCTAGATACAATGTAAGTATTAGTTATATTGTATCTTGCTTAGGGTTTATTTTATAGGTAAGTATTTATTTTTAAATAGGAATTATTTAGTTAATTGTAGTAATTTTATTTAGATTTATTTAAATTATATTTAAGTTTATTGGGGTGTTAGGGTTAGGGTTAGACTTAGGTTTAGGGGTTAATACATTTAATATAGTGGTGGCGACGTTGGGGGCAGCAGATTAGGGGTTAATAAATGTAGGAAGGTGGTGGCGATGTTAGGGACGGCAGATTAGGAGTTAATAAAATTTAACTAGTGTTTGCGATACAGGAGTACGGCGGTTTAGGGATTAATATATTTATTATAGTGGCGGTGATCTCCGGTTCGGCAGATTAGGGGTTACAAATTTTAATTTAGTGTTTTTGCGATGTGGGGGGCCTCGGTTTAGGGGTTAATAGGTAGTTTACGGGTGTTAGTGTACTTTTTAGCACTTTAGTTAAGAGTTTTATGTTACGGTGTTAGCCCATAAAACTCTTAACTACTGACTTTTAAATGCGGTACCAGGCTTGACAGGAGAGGCTGTACCGCTCACTTTTAGGAAGACTCGTAATACCAGCATTAGGAAAATCCCATTGAAAATATGAGATACGCAATTGATGTAAGTGGATTTGCGGTATTTTCGAGTCTCTAAAAAAAAGTGAGCGGTACACCTGTACCTGCAAGACTCGTAATACCAGCGGGCATTAAAAAGCAGTGTTGGGACCTCTCAACGCTGCTTTTTAAGGCTGACACAAAACTCGTAATCTAGGTGTTTGTTTGTATGTGTTGCTTGTTCACATTGCCATTATCCAAATGCTATAACAATTTTGGTGTTGACTGTCCCCATCTGTTTCTCATACTAGATGCACAAAAAGTTTTGTAGGTCTATAAATGGATCTAGATTATGTAGTAACAGAAATATTCCATCATTTAAATGTTTTTTTCTGTTAGGTATTTGTCTTATCTGAAACAAAAGTTGTACAATATCACACCAGTACTAGACATTCTAGCCATGGTTTAAAAATACAAGTGCTGCTGCTATGGCAGCCAAGACTAATCAGATCAGTCTGATTGTATGTACAGTATTTGTCTCCACTGTCTGTAGGGGCTTGAATCAATATCTGTTTTTATTTCTTATTGTTCACAAGGAGCTCTGCTAAAACTAAAGATTACTTATATTTTGGCATTTCCTTGTCATTTAGTTAAATAATAATAAGACCAACTGGGTGAGACCACTGCAGAACTGCAGATAACATGTCAAGATCCATGAAGAACCCTGCAAAGGAGATAACATAACCTAGGAAGGTTACTTGAGTCTGATGGAACTCACATTTCTCGAGTTTACAAAACAGGCCGTTCTCACGTAGTCTCTGAAGAACCCGTGTAACATCAGAACGATGAGCCTCAAGTGTGGGTGAGTGTATGAGGATGTCGTCTAAGTACACCACAACACACTGTTGCAACATATCTTGTAGGACATCATTAATAAATTCCTGAAAAACAGCAGGAGCATTACATAGAACAAAGGGCATTACAAGATACTCATAATGCCCGCTCTTGGTGTTAAATGCGGTTTTCCATTTGTGGCCCTCCTTAATCCTAACGAGATTGTACGCTCCTCTCAAATCAAGTTTAGTAAAGACAAAGCTCCCTTGAGGCGGTCAAAGAGTTCCATAATGATCAGAATAGGGTAAGCATTCTTAATGGTAAGACGATTAAGACCCCTATAATTGATGCATGGTCTTAACTCGCCACCCTTTTTCTTCACAAAGAAGAAGCCAGCCCCTGCAGGAGAGCAGGATTTGCGGATGATCCCCCACGACAGAGCATCGGAAACATACTCCTCCATAGCACAATTCTCTGCAACAGACAGAGGGTACACCCGGCCCCGAGAAGGAATGGCTCCAGGTTGCAGGTCTTTGGCACAATTGTAAGACCGGTGAGGAGGCAACGTACCGGCACGCAACTTGTCAAAAACGTCTAGGAACTCTCGGAACTCCTCTGGCAATTGAGATACCGAAGAAGTGCACAAGACTTTAACTGGTTTCTGAAGACAATTGGAAATACATTGCGGGGACCATAACAAAATTTCGGACCTGCGCCAGTCGAGACTGGGATTGTGCTTTTGGAGCCAGGGATAACCCAGAACAACCAGAAAATGCGGAGAGTTTATCACCTGGAACTGGAGGGTTTCTTAATGAAGAGCCCCAACAGCCATGGACAACGGAGCAGTTTCGGGAGTAACAAGTGTGGGCTGAAGGGGCCTGCCATCAATGGCCTCAATAGCAAGCGGAATGGACCGAGGCAAAACAGGAATGGATTGCTTTGATACAAAAAGCACTGTCAATGAAATAGCCCGCAGCACTGGAGTCAACAAGAGCCTGAGTGACTATGGAGGAGTCCACCCAGGAAAGGACAAACGTAACCAAA
Organism: Bombina bombina; assembly: GCF_027579735.1. NCBI lineage: Eukaryota > Metazoa > Chordata > Amphibia > Anura > Bombinatoridae > Bombina > Bombina bombina. The sequence goes on from NC_069505.1 coordinate 67,634,980, forward strand.
GGTTTCTCCTTAAGTGGTTCCGGGGACGAGGATAAACCACCCAAGGTCTGCCCCCGACAGGACCTTAGGTATGAGTGTTTCCCGGCCGTGTAGGACAAGACTTCAAAAGGTGGCCCTGTAACCCACAATAGAGGCAGAGCCCCTCCCTTCTCCTAAAGGCCCTCTCCGCCGCTGAGAGATGCGGGAATCCCAACTGCATTGGGAACAAACACGTAGGAGACAAGGGAACAGGAGACTTCCGCAAGCGCTCCTTGAAAGAGGGCCTCTCTCTGAGTCTGATGTCAATTAGGTTAAAAAAAGACACCAATGCCTCGAGATCCACTGGTAAATCTCTGGCAGAAACTTCGTCTTTAATCGCATCAGAGAGCCCATGAAAGAAGGTGGCAACAAGGGCTCATTGTTCCAACCTACCTCTGCAGCAAGCGTACAGAACTCAATAGCATACTGAGCAACAGATCTTGTACCTTGCTGAATAGACATGAGTCGTTTAGCAGCAGAGGAGGAGCGAGCCAGAACATCAAATACCCTTTGAAAGGAGGCCACAAATTCAGGGTAATTGAAATCACAGGTTTATTAGTCTCCCACAAGGGATTAGCCCAGGCAAGAGCTGTGTCAGAGAGTAACAAGATGAGAAATCCCACCTTAGCTCTGTCAGAGGGAAATGCCTGAGGTAAAATCTCAAAGTAAATGCCCACCTGGTTCAAAAACCCTCTGCACTGAATAGGATGGCCTCCATATCGCTGAGGTAGAGGTGCAGAGCCAGACATGCTCCTGGTAGGCATAGGTGCAGCAGCAGAAACAGGAGCAGCCATAACTTGCGGGACACTTTGGTCCAAATGTGCATTGCGAGTCAGCAGAGTTTGCAGGGCTAGTGCAAATTGATCCAAGCGGTGATCCTGTACATCCATCCTGGAAATGATGGCAGGTAAAGGTGGATTATTGGCACCATTAGGATTCATGGCCTTTGCGTAATGTCAGGGTGCCAGGAATCAGACTGAGACGAGAAGTGCAAAAATAATCACACCTTTATTAATAGCAAAAAATAATAAAAAGTCCACAAGTAAAATAACAAGCCAGGAGTCAAAACCAGAGCTGATAGTCAGAAGAGCTTAGTCAGGAGCCAAAGAGAATAGTCAGACGAGCCGGAATCAGGAACAAGGAAAACAGCAAAGTCAGGAACAAGCCAGGGATCAGGAACCAGGAAGGACGTCAGGCAGCCAGGTAAAACACAGGAACTCTCACAAACAGGTCTGAGACAATGCAAAGGCAAAGCATACTGAACAGAGGCACTTTAAATAATAAGTGATGATATCACAATTCTGAGACTGCATCCTGTCTCACACGGATGATGTACACCAATCTGGCCATAAAAGGAAGTGCAGCATCCCCCACAATGCACTAACTCAGCAAGAGAGGTGAGTAAAATGGCTGCCAGCAGCACATGGCAAACAAAACAGGGAAAAAACCCTGACAAATATAAACACATTCGCCCATCCCTAGTACCGATGAGCTGCCATCAGGTATAGATCACCTTGTAAAACAATTAAATACAGGATAGGTACGCTTGTGAGCTTACAAGAGTGCACACTGGGAAATAAGAAAAGAGAGGGTTCTGAGGTTAGGGAAAACAGAGACTAGTGAATATTGATTGTATCATCCCTGAAAAGCAGGCTTTTTAGGGCGCACTTGAAACTCTGAAAGCTTGA